>NW_012276373.1:0-5659 GCF_000151885.1 Dipodomys ordii
TCAGCTCAAGGCTAGCGCTCTACCACTTGAGCCACAGCACCACTTCTGGCTTTTTTCTTTTTGCTTATGTGGTGCTGAGGAATCGAACCCAGGGCCTCAAGCATGCAAGGCAAGCGCTCTACCACTGAGCCATCTTCCCAGCCCTAAGATGTTTTTATTTAAGCACTTTACTGCATTTTTAAAATAGATACACATCTGCATCACTGAAAAGAAAACAAAAACTGTAGAAGAGAAATATATGTTCAAATTTCACTACAAAGACAGAGAAATCGCCAAGTGCCAGTGGCTCACACCTGTAATCTTGGCTACTCAGGAGGCTGAGATCTGAGGGTAATGGTTCAAGGCCAACCCAGGGCAGGAAATCTGAGATGCTTATCTCCAATTAACTACTAGAAAACCAGAAGTGGCACTGTGGCTCAAGTGGTAGAGTGCTAGCCTTGAACTGAAATGCTCAGGGACAGCACCCAGGCCCAGAGTTCAAGCCCTATGACTGACAACAAAAGACAGAAATCAGTGATGCTTTTTCTCGGATCAAGAAGTGTGTGTCTATGTGGTCCATATGGTCATCTCATACTATATATACCACAGTTTGGATAGAGTTCATTTGAGAGATGACACTTCATGTTGAAAAATGTGAATCTATGTAAACTTTTTTAAATGCGTTCTTTCCATGTGAATTCTCTTTAAAATGATCGATCAGTTTTCTACTAAAATAGTAAGTGAAGCTCAGAGAAGTTACTATTTTGGTCATACTGCTGAGAAGCCCTGAAAGCAATAAACACAGACCTTTCTATCTGCAAAGTTCTTGCTTCTCCCACAGCAAAACCTTTGGTTAGCTTTCCGTGTATCGCATTGGCAGAGATGAGAATGCATGGTACCAACTCAGGAAAATCATCCTGGGTATAAGACCGTGGGATGATGTCGAAGACTAAATCATACATTCATTTTGCTATCTCACTCATTTATGAAAAAGTTCTCATCAGTCTGTCTGTAACCCTTTCTGTGCTAAGAAAGTGGAGACATCCCCTAAAGATCTCTTGTTGTACACAATTTTTGAAAGTCAAGGTGGAAATTTCCATCATATTCTTGCCGCCTCCCCCAGAAGAATTAGTAGAGTATTAACCTTAAGCTTAGCTTACAATAAACTAAAAGGAGCAGTTAGAACATAAAACAATGCACACCATCCTTTGGTATTATGTAAACCCAGCCATAAAGTGCAAATTATGATGCAACACCCACTTGGTCTAATTATTCTCTTTTATGTGAAGAAAAGAATATGGCATACATTTTGATACAGATGGTGCTTGCATAGGCATATACACATAATATATATATATATATATATATTTGCATAGTTAAAATGGTGACATTTATGCTCTTTACTGTATGCATATTGTCACTTAATTACAGGGGAAAGCCCCATACTTTTTATCTGTTTTTCTCCTGGTTCTGGGGCTTGAACTCTGCTCTGAGCTTGGGCCCTGACCCTGAGCTCCTTTTGTTCAAGGCTAGCACTCTACCATTTGTGCCACAGCTCCATTTATGGCTTTTCCTGTGATTAACTGGAGATGAGTCTCATGGACTTTCTTGCTCGTGCTTACTTCAAAATGCAGTCCTCATCTCTCAGCCTCTTGAGTAGTTAGCATTACAAGCATGAGCCACCAGCTCCTGTCCCCATACAACATTTTAAGGAACACTTTAGCAGTATCTACCCAAATTTAAATATATGCATACTTAGATCAGAAATCCCACATTGAGCATTATATTCTGCATGAGAATATACAGATTGCTGTAAGGGTCATTTTCTGCAACCATAAAATAGTAAAAATTGGAAGCTCAAGATCCTTTAACATTAAAATGGTTAAATGTGTTCACTATACATAGCACAGAATAATATACAGTAAATAATAATAAAGATTTCTAGCAATGATTAACAATTCAAATATAATCACAATATATTTTTCTACTAAAAAGCTTACATATATCTTGTTCAATTACACACCATAGTGGTTTACTTCTGGGAAGAAGTCTGGAAAACGCTATAACTTTCTATTTTATATGACTTTTTTGGTCAGTCGTGGGTCTTGAACTCTGGGCCTGGGCACTGTCCCTGAGCTCTTCAGCTCAAGGCAAGCACTCTAACACTTGAGCCACAGCGCTACTTCTGTTTTTCTGAGTGGTTTATTGGAGATAAGAGCGTCATGGAGTTTCCTGCCCGGACTGGCTTTGAACTGTGATCCTCAGATCTCAGCTTCCTGAGTAGCTAGGATTATAGGTGTGAGCCACTAGCACCTGGCTATATGATTTTATTGTTTTAATTTTTGTAACAAGAGTCCAGATAAGGTGACACACATCTGTACTTCTAGCTACTCTAGATGTAGAGGCAAAAGGATGGGATTTTGAAGCCAGCTTGGGCAAAGTTAGAAAGACCCATATTTTAAAAGCAAACCTATAATAATTTAAAGGGCTTAGGAGTATAGCTCAAGTTAAGTCAAGTTAGAGTGCCTAACTATGTAGAGAGAGGTCCTGAGTTTAATTCTCACTACCATCAAACAAAATTTATAATATGAATCTACAACTTTTGTTCAAGTTAAATGTTCTAGTATTTGGCGCATAGATGTAAAGAATTGTTATGTCTTTTTGATAGAAATTTCCCTTTATTGACCTTATTTATATATGGTAACTAAATTTTATTTGAAATGTACGTAGTTGGATATGTGTATTTCTACTTCTGTGTGTTTGCATTCCATTTGCTTTGAAGATTTTTTCCAAACTTTCACTCTTAAGGCAGTGTTGTTTTGGGTCAGAGAAATGTATTTCTTGTAGACAACAGACGTTGAGTCCTGCCTGGGAGGCTGAGACCTGGAGAATCATGGGTTGTGGGCAGCCCAGGCAGACAAGTTCATGATACTCCTTTTCAACTGACACATGGGAATACTGTCGTGCACTTGTCATCCTAGTTATATTGGAATTTGAAATCCAGAGACCCTTGCTTCCAGGCCAGCCCAGTCAGAAAAGTCAACGAAATTTTATCTCAGTTGAAGAAGTTGGGTGTGGTGACATGTGCCTATCACCAAAGCTATGACAGAAGCCTAAAAATAGGCAGATTGAGGTCTAGACATACCTAAATACAGGAAGTGAGACCCAGTCTGAAAAGTAACCAGTACAAAAATGGCTAGAGGCATGGCTCAGTGGTAAAGCAACTGTCTAGCAAGCACAAAGCCCTGACTTTGATGAGTTTCCCTAAGACAATAATGGTAGAATCAATCAATTGCTGAAGAATATAATAAATTTAGTAGTGTATGTATATTTTATTTTGGATTTTTGAGATAGGGTCTGTCTATATAGTCCTGATTGACCTTATGTTCATAGTCTTCTGCCTCAGGTTCCATAGTTCTGGGACTACATGTTTACACTATCATGATCTCTGGACATAGAATTTTTGAGACACTTCTGTGACACTCATCTAGAGATAACTGGAAGGGGATTAGCTATATAAATCTGCAGCATAAGGCAATGTATAGAGAAGGAAGTAAAAATTTGGGAGCATGAATGCAATCAAAAGTACCATAAAAGTTCATGCTATTGTCCAGGAGAAATATGGAAGCAAGAAAACACAGATACAGGGAACACCAAGGGGTCTAGAATAAGTGGATCAACCTGGAAAGGACACCTTGAAAGAAAGGCTAGAAATATAGGGGAAAAGCCACAAGTATGACATTCACATTGGAAATTGTGCCCTGTAGTGATCAATGTTGCTTGAATATTACATGGAGGGAATGTAGTGATAAGGAAACTTTAATGAGATTTGGGAGATTGAACAGTAAAGTGCTCGATGTACTGCTTTTCCCCCTAAGTTTAGCCACTAAGTTCCAAGAACTTGATAGAGTGGAGATCAGTGGGGGGTTGGGGGAGGATAAAGTTTATATATTATTTAACCAGGGGCTGGTAGCCCACACCTCTAATCCTAGCTACTCAGGAGGCTGAGATCTGAAGATTGCAGTTCAAAGCCAACCTGGGCAGGAAAGTCCATGAGACTCTTATCTCCAGTTAACCACCAGAACACCAGAAGTGGCACTGTGGGTCAAGTGGTAGAGTGCTAGCCTTGAGCTGAAGAGCTCAGGGACAGTGGCCAGACTCAGAGTTCAAGACCTATGACCGACCAGAAAAAAATATATGTATATGCATATGTGTGTACATATATATCTATATATATCTATATATAGATATATATATACTATTTAGATTGAAGAGACCTAAATAGTTATGTAATTAAGAGAAATAGCAGATCTATAGAGATTGGAGTCTTGAAAGACAACAGAATTAAGTCAACAGAGCAACCATAGCACAGCACAGATGGAAGGATTCCAGACAGACAGAAGGTGGAGCACCCCAGTGTAGCAAGAAGGAAGGAGGCAAGGGTGAGTGTGGATGCAAGCAAATTTATAGATTTGGTAAATCGGAATTTCAAGGATCTCTTATTTGATAGCTTCTATTTTCTCTGTGAAGTAGGAGGTGAAGGAACCCGCTGAGAGTGAGGGGAGAAGTGATGAGATGGAGAAAGTTTAAAATAGCTGTGGTGAAGAACAGGAAGAAGACGGCCAGAGGCAAAGTGAATTGCTAGCCTCCATAAAAATCCACTTGAAGTCAAAGACCATGGGCTGGAATAAGTTGGGGTAGCGGAGTGGTGAGGAGGCAGTTATCTCTTATGGATGAGAACTGAGATGGATAGCATTTACATGATTTACTTGATCAGTTGACTTGATTCACACAACTAGCTAATTTGATGAAGAAAATACACTAAGAGAATTACTTACCACCACAAGAGCCCAACTCCTGTTTATTGACCTAGCTGAAGAATTTGGATTCAATTCCATCCCCTTGTCCTCTATAGAACACTGGAGAAAAAGAGACCCTAACAGTAGCACTTCATTATTCTATTCACAGCTCAGAGCTCCCCTCTCACACCCTCACCTACGATTCTTTTCTAAATTGGAATGCTGCTCATTGCATCATTATTTATGGTGACAGGGAGTTGCAGACAATCTGGCATCCATCACCAAGAGAGAGAAAGAGGCAGAATGTGGTGGACACACATTCTAAAATAGTTGGCAGCAATTGGAAGCAAGAAATTAGTTGTACATAGAGCAACACATACAGATTTTTTTAAACATAGGAATAGGTAAGAAATAGCACTACCAAGGAAAAAAATCATATATATTAAAAAGACATTTACTAAAAAAATACACAGTTTATAAAAATATAGCCGAACAATGTTGAATTAATCAGAAGAGAATAGCTGCTTATCAGGGAGGGAGGAGAATATGAATGAAGTGTAAGAATGACAGAGAATAAAGAAGCTAAACAAGATATCAGTGATAAATGTGCCAAAGGTTGAGTTTGATTAATTCAATCCTCTGTACCTAAAGCATCCACAAAAGACAGAAATAAATGAATCAAGATTATCTCTTGTAGACTTCATTGCAAGCAACATTTTTTTTTTGGGGGGGGAATGGTCCTGGGCCTAAACGCTGGGCCTCGGTGCTGTCTCTCAGCTTGTCAGCTCAAGGCTAGTGCTCTACCACTTGAGCCACAGCACCACTTCTGGCTTTTTCTGCTTATGTGGTGCTGAGGAATTGAACCCAGGGCCTCATGCATG
>NW_012276374.1:0-1781 GCF_000151885.1 Dipodomys ordii
ACTCATGTAACTGTAACCCTCTGTATAGTATCTTTACAATAAAAAAAAAGAGTGAGTCATCAGTGCCCTGTCCATTGCATCATCTTTATGTTCATTCTGGGAGACAGGGATGAAGGTGCTTGTCCATGCATAAACATGTGGAAACTGGGGCTTAGGGAAGTTTGGTGATTTGCTCATACTCACCCATTTAGGCGAGTAAGAGATGAAGCCATGCTACTAATTCACTAATGGGATTCTTCATACACACAACGAATCATTTTTCCTGTAAGAATCCCAGTCAGACTTTGTCCAAAATGGAATGTGCCCTTTGCCTGGTCTACATAACCATAACCTCTTTGTATATCACCTTTATAAGAATGATGATAAATATAAAAAAATACTTAAATAAAAAAGAATCCCAGTGCATTACTGTGATGCATTTCCAGAAGCAGCACTTGGAAAGGCCTCCTTTAAACCAACGGGTCTTTGCTTCTTAGGAAGTGTTAACTTCTGCCATGCTGAGAATTTGAAGATCAAGCTAAAGAGACACAAGGCTCCTGTCACAGTTCTCCGTGATCATTTCTGGTCTTCTCCAAGCCCACCAACTACATTGCACAGCAAGAAGGCAAACATTGTTTCATTAAAACATTGGAAATTCTTCCATATGAGAAATCTCAGCAGGTAAGTCATAGCAAATCATTCCATCTTCATCTATAGGCCTTAACTCAGGTTCTTTTGCTGTTTCCAATTGTGGTAGAGTTAGGTCTCATTCAGTTTAAAATAGTATAAAATACAACCTAGACTGGCTTCAGCGTAACCGAAAGGCCCGGCTCCAAGTTTGGTATCAGATGTGGCTCGATTCAGCAGCCCAAATAATGTTTCCCACAATTTAAATTTCTCTCTCAACTCTTTTTTCTGCTGCCCACATTCTTAGCAAGCTCTTCCCTATGCTCAAAGGGCCCGCAGTGGTTCCCACTCTTAAGTCCTTTCAAGATCAAGTCTTTGAGATGGAGGAAAATCTTTTCCTGTTTTCCTCAGAGAATCCCCAAGAAGCACACTGATTGGTTTGGAGAAATTGTGCATGCAGTGGGAGGAGAAAGTCCTACAAACTCATCTCTGGGGCTTTCAGTGAGCACAGAGATCCTTCTCTCCATTGTTTACTATTCAACTCAGTTCACACCTCTAAGATTTATTCATCAATGTGCTTGTCTGCTTTTATCTTCTCCTTAGTTCAGCAGATCGTTTAGTGATTGGCATTCATAACATTTTTTTTAAATTAAGCATCTTGATATTATTGAATGGAAAATAAATGTTAGTGCACAAAGGCCAAGAGTAAAGATAAGACAGGAATAGATCCATAGGTGTAATATAGATGGGTCGTCCAGTGACTCCCAGGAGACTTGGAATGGGGCAGCATCCCAAAGAAGACTGAGCTGCTCTGTCACCTGCACTATTCTTGACAAGACACACATAGAGATTTCTTCATCCCTCTCTCCCTCCCTCCCTTCCTTCCTTCCTTCCTTCCTTCCTTCCTTCCTTCTTTCCCTTCCTCCCTCTCTCCATCCCTTCTTTCTTCCTTGCCTCTCTTCTTTTTTTCTTCCTTCCCTGCTTCTTTCTCCTCTTCCTTATTCTCTTTCTCTTCTTTCTCCTTTAGTTTATGGTCTCATACTTTTGCCTAGGCCACAATCCCTCTCCTTCACTACCCAAGTAGCTGGGATTGCAGGCATGTACCACCATGCTTATAGACTGTACACTTCTGGAGGACAGGAGAAGCATATATATATATATATATATATATATAT
>NW_012276375.1:0-1366 GCF_000151885.1 Dipodomys ordii
CCCCCCCCCGCCCCGGCATTGTAAAGTTCGTTTTCAACATAGTGTCCTGTATATCTCATCATCACATTGGGTCAACCTGCATCCCCATTTAAGCATTCCGCTATACCCCATCCCCTCCCCAAATTACAAAAATGTATATACAAGATGTAGAACACCAGAATCAAATCCAGTGAAAACAGGGGTTATACCATGGGAGAAGAATATACAAAAGAAACAAAAGAATCACATAGTGCATTATAAGTACATTAAAAACAATAGCAAGAAAGAAAAAATACCTGTGTCCCTGTCTTGGGGTACATTTGGCTTAACATTATCTCACGTGGTCATATGTACATAGCCTTTGACCTTCTCTGCTTGTCCATTGTAAACAAGGGAAACCATGGGACCTATGTTTCTTTGGGCCCGGCTTACTTCACTTAATATAATTTTTTCCAAGTCTTTCCATTTCCTAACAAATGGGGCAATGCCATTCTTTCTGATGGAGGCATAGAATTCCATCGTGTTCATATACCACATTCTGTTGATCCATTCATCTACTGAGGGACATTGGAACCCAAGCCATTTCTATAGTTGTGGATTCATGGTACTCACCCACAATCATGATGGACACATCAATGAATTCAACATTTTTCAAAGAGCAATTTTGCTGTCTCATCCAAAACTTGTGTCATTATGTATTTTTAAATACAGCTATTCCATTTAAGTGTTCATAACAAACATATAAGCAGGGAAATACACAAAGATATGTGCAAGACTATCCTTTCTAGTCATGACAAAAATGGAAAGAAATCCACAGGTGGCATACCTATACAACAGAATACTGCAAAGTGATGAAAAGGTTACGATAAAAGTATCTGTTCATAGAAATTTAAGTAACATGTACACTCACAAAATCACATGTATATTCTAGTCCTATTTTTAAAACCACAAAAAATACTAGAAAATTTTATACCAGAACAAAGAGATTCCTGAGTGCTAGAATGATACAGATTCCTGTAATGTCTTGAGGCTTTTAAGAGCACACATATATTACAGTGAAACAGAACAGTTCTTCTCTGGGGAAATAGGTTTTTACACTCTACCTTGAGTATCATAACAAAAGTGCACTTTTAGAGGGGTCTTATACCAAATTTCATTGTAGTAAGTATCTTTTCCTAACTAAGCAAGTTGAGCTGGCTTTTTCAACACATTTATTTATGCTAGGCATTTCTGGAAGGATTTTTATATTGGAATCAAACTTTGAAAATAATATAGCAAAAGAGGGATGGAGGGAGGAAGGGAAGAAGGGAGAAAGGGAGGAAGGAAAGGTGGAAGGATGGAAGGAAGGAAGGAAGGAAGGAGGGAAGGGAGGAAGGAAGGAAGGAAG
>NW_012276376.1:0-3447 GCF_000151885.1 Dipodomys ordii
GCTTTACCACTGAGCCACCTTCCCAGCCCCTCACTAACATTTTTATTGGGGCTTGCTTTGAGCATCAATCCTCCCAATCCCTAAGATCTAGGATTACAGCTCTGAGCTACATCCTCTAGCTCATTTTAGCTCTTCAAGTGAATAGTTAAGATTTGATGATCTGGAATGTGTCAGTATCTTCCTCATGCCCTGTGTTTTAGGCATAACAGAAAACCCAAACATTAGACTATTCTGTTGGTGAGGAAGACTTCTGTCCATTTTCTGGAGTGTGTCATTTTCCTTCTGTATTCATGGAAGACATGGTTTTCATACACATCTCACAGAGTCACACACACACAAAGAAGAAGACAATAATCCATTTACTGGATCACACAGTCCCAAGATATTTCCTCTTCTTCAAAAAAGTTATTTATGTTTCCCTGTCTGGATTCTTACCTTTCTTTAAATTAGTGACTATTTCTCCATTCACTAATAATGCTTACTCTCTTTATGATAACCTTTTAAAAGGTCTGGCTTGCGTATTGGGTATTGCATGGCCTTTTCTGCAACACTCTATTAGTAAAGACTCCTCTTTAGTGGCCAGTGGAATGAGCTGTGACAGTTCATTATCCACACGATCAGCATTTCCACGGCTTCCCTCCTCCTTCGTGCCATTAGCACTCCCTCTCAGTTATCTTAAGAGACTCCTAACTCTATTCCTGGGCATGTGCTTGCTCTGTTGGTATTTTTGTTTCTTTGTTTTTCTTTGTTTTACTTGTTTTGCTGGTTTCACTTTCTTTTTGTTTTCTTTATATGTCTTTGGGAGGGTAAAGGGAAGCACAGAAAACTAGACACTATGTTGAAAATGAACTATACAACTTGTGAGTGGGGATGGGGGGGGAAATGGACAGAGCGCGAGAGAGGGGGTGACACTGTCTAAAAAGGAATGTCCTCTTTACTTGACCCATGTCACTGTAACCCTATCTCCTTTATATAATAACAATAAAATGATAATAATAGTTTTTTAAATTTTATTTTGTTGTAAAGATGCTGTACAGAGGGGTTACAGTGACATGAGTCAGGTAATGGTACATTTCTTGTCAAGCATTGTTTCCCTCTCCTTTGTTTTCCTCCCACTATCCCTTCCTTCCCCCACCTCCCTCACTCTCCCCCCACACACCCCGCCCAAAGTTGTAAAGTTCATTTCCAAAATAGTATCTTGTGAGTATCACTGCTGCAATGGATCATCCTATGTCCTTGTTTCAACATTTTGTTATTCTCCTTCCCCTCCCCAAATTAGGTAAATGTATGTACAAGATGCAGGGTGCCAAAATCAAGTATAGTGGCAACAGGGGATGTACTACAGGGGGAAGAACATACAAAAAGTCACATAGTACATTAAAAGCAAAGGAAAACCTCTTGAACCCCGTATCTTGGGGTTCATTTCACTTAACATCATCTTATATGGTCATATGTACATAGTTTTTAACCTTTTCTGCTCTTCTGATAAGATTATCCTAGACATACATTAATTATTACAAATTAGGGAAACCGTGGGACCTGTATTTCTTTAGGTCTGGCTTACTTTTACTTCACTTAATATATTTTTTTCCAAGTCTTTCCATTTCCTAACAAATGGGGTGGTGTCATTCTTTCTGATGGAAGCAAAGAATTCCATTGTATTTATATATACCACATTTTCCTTGGCACTGGCTGTAATTTTCTTAATAAAGACCCAGAACCACAACAAATAAAAGGTTGAACAAATGGGATTGCATGAAATTTCAGAGCTTCTGCATGGCAAAGGACATAGATAGCAAGATCAATAGAAAGCACACGGATTAGGAGAAGATCTTCACTAGCCATGCAACACACAAGGGTTTCATATCTAAAATATACTTGGAACTCAGAAAATTAAATCCCCCAACAACAAATCCTCAAAGAAACAATTGCCCCATTAATAAGTGGGCTAAAGACTTAGAGACTTCTCTGAAGAGGAAATAAAAATAGTCAATAGACACATGAAGAAATGCTCAACTTCTCTGGCCATTAAAGAAATGCAAAACAAAACAACATTGAGATTCCACCTCACCCTAGTTAGAATGGCTATAATCAAGAAATCTAATAATGACAGATGCTGGAGGGGATGTGGCCAGAAGGGAACCCTATTGCATTGTTGGTGGGAGTGTAAACTTGTTCAACCACTTTGGAAAGTAGTATGGAGGTTCCTCAAAAGACTCCACATAGAGCTCCTTTATGACCCAGCAATCTCACTTTTGGGCATTTACCCAAATGATCACAAACAAGACCATACTAAAGCTATCAGCATGACTATGTTTATTGCAGCATTATTTACCATAGCTAATATATGGAATCAACCCAGATGCCCCTCAGTAGGTGAAGGACTCTGTTTGGTTTTAATCGCAGCAGTTGGAATGATATCCTCCAGTTAGAAGGGGGTCATGTGGCTCCTCTGCTGGAAAATTTCCACTGTATTCTTATCACTCTTGGGGCAATAACCAAACCATTCTCAGAGTATTCCAGGGCTCAAATTAGAACTGCACTCCTATCTAACACCGGCCATGTGCTCCACTCTGTCACATGTATTAACCATGTGGTCTCATATCCCCCTGGACACACACCACCCAGCATTTCCATTTAATTCTCACTACTGACTTCTGCTTGCAAGGCTCTCCCTTAGACACTAATGTGGCTCAACCTTTCACCTTCTATTCAACGTTACTCAAAGTCTCTCAAAGTGTACTTTGGACACTCTAAAATTTTACCCAATGCTTTTTATCCCTTCTCTACATTTTTTACTAATCATCTACAGGAATCCTGCTATATAGTTTTTTCACCTTCATCTCCCTCCACTGCTTGGATAATATTCTCCTCTGTGTGTAGGGGTGTGTGTATGTGTGTGTGTGTGTGTGTGTGTGTGTGTGTGTGTGTGTGTGTGTGTGTGCTCTGCCTATGCCTGATAGGTGAGCCTTTATCAATGGAACCATACATAAATCCCTCTTGACTTAACTTTTTGGGTAGGGACTCATACTGCCTGGACTCCAGGTTGCGGCTTTTGCATATCTGGAATTACTGACAAGTGGATACCAGGACACTAGCTTGTTTAGTTGGGATGTAGTATCACTCACAGTTTTCTTCCTGGTGTTTAAATGATGATCCCCCTGATTTCTGCCTACCTTGTAACCGTGATTATAGGCATGAGGTACAGTTCCCCACACCTTATACATTCTTCTGCCTCTAAAATTCTAAAACAAGACTTGATACATAGTATGCACTCAATAATCGTTTGCTGAATGAATCTTTGAGGGACAAGACATTCTGGAAAACAAACACATTTAAGATAACATAAATTGAATACAAAGAGAGTAATATATACCTAAGAATTACTCTAAACCTGAATGATCTGAAGGATGCTGAGTAGATGAATATAATTCTTTTTTTTTTTTT
>NW_012276377.1:0-2445 GCF_000151885.1 Dipodomys ordii
GGGGGGAGGGTGTTAGGAAAATGCTCTTTTTTAAGATTTGCTTTCCTGGGCTGGGAAGGTGGCTCAGTGGTAGAGCACTTGCCTCTCATGTGTGAGGCCCTGGGTTCAATTCCTCAGCAACACGTAAGCAGAAAAAGCCGGAAGTGGTGCTGTGGCTCAAGTAGTAGAGCACTAGCCTTGAGCTGAAGAGCTGAGGAACAGTGCTCAGGCCCTAAGTTCAGGCCCCACAACTGATAATAAATAAATAAGAATTGTTTTCCTTTTTCTGACACAGTGAATCTAATAGTGGCAATGTCCCAAAAGTTTAGGAAGAGAAGGAGAACCATCATGCTGTTTGTTCTGGTTTTATTTCTGGGCCTAAGTCTTCCTATAATTACAGACGCGGGGTACACATAATGAACACTCTGTTTTAGGGTTGGTTTGTGTGTGTGTGTGTGTGTGTGTGTGTGTGTGTGTGTGTGTGTGTGTGAGTCATGGAGCTTGAACTTGGGGCCTGGGCGCTGTCCCTGAGCTCTTTTGCTCAAAGCTAGCATGCTACTACCTTGAGCCACAGCTTTCTGGTGGTTCATTGGAGCTGAGACTCTTATGGACTTTCCTTCCCCAGGCTGGCTTTGAACTGTGATCCTCAGATATCAGCCGCCTGAATACCGAGGATGACAGGTATGAGCTGCTGGTGCCCGGCTATCTCAGGCTTTGGTATATAATACTGGGGACACTTTTTTGTTGCATGCGCTCCACCATGCCAGCACTTGCATGTTACCCAAAGACCAGCTGAGGCCAACCAGGGGCTGACTGGCTGGGTCCATGTCTCTGTGTGAAAGTTAAGTTTTAGAAACTTGGATGAGCGCTGGGTAAAACCATGGAAACTGCTGCCTTTTAATTAGAAAAAGTTGGCATTTGTCTCAAAGACAGCTTTGGGGGACAAGAGGAGTCCAGTTCCTACGCACTCCCTGGGTGGAGCCCTCAAGGTTCTGAGGTTTCGAGATTATATGGATACTCTGTGGGTCGCAAGGCCCTGTGGTTTCTAAATTTAAGAACGTTGAGGGCTGGGAATGTGGCTTAGTGGTAGAGTGCTTGCCTCACATGCATGAAGCCCTGGGTTTGATTCCTCAGCACCACATAAGCAGAAAAAGTCAGAAGTGGCACTGTGGCTCAAGGGGTAGAATACTAGCCTTGAGCAAAAGCAGCTCACAGACAGTGCCCAGGCCTAGAATTCAAGCCCCAGGACTGGCAAAAACAAAAAACAAACAAAAAAAGAATATTGACTCCTGCCCTGGTGGCCTAGGCCTGTAGTCCTAGCTACTTGAGAAACTGAACATGGGAGGATCGCAGTTTGAGGCCAGACAGACAGAAAACTTTCTAAGACTCTTCCTCAACCCATCATTGGGTGCAATAGCACACACCTGCCATCCCAAGTGGTGTGTGACGGATCATGGTTGCAGGCCAGATTGGGTAGAAAAAGTCCCCCAGCCTTTGTCTCTGGGAAGAGACAACAGCCATCCCAGCCATGATGGAAAATAGGTGGATTGCAGCTCAGTCATGCACCTGGGCAGGGAGTGAGACCCTGTCCTAAGACAAATAACCAACGGAAAAGATGAGACTGGAGGCGTGGTTCAGCAGTATCACACCAGCCTAGCAAGGGCAAGGCTCTGAGTTCAAGACCCTAGTAATGAATGTCGAATTTCCCAGGGGGAGGAGGTTGCTGGTGAGCCCCTGTGGCTGCCTGGGACATCAAGAATTCCTGATCAGGAGGCAGGAGGAGAAGTGAGATTGTGGAGGCCGAGGAGCAGCCGTGCCTGCTCCATCCAGACCCGCAGAGTCCTGAGCAGTCGGCCTGCAGCCCCATACCCTTTTTCCTGGCTTTCTCTCCCTGCAGAGCTCTGGGGAGGAAGGCACAAGTTCAGCTTGTCATGGAGGCAAGAGGTCCCAGATGACATTCCTCCAGCCCCTGTCCTCTACTCTGCCACCCGGGCCCATCCAGCTGTGTGACCACTCCAAGCAGCTGGATAGAGACTGCAGAGGGGCTGCGATGAGGAAGGCACCCCCCCTGCACAGATGCTCCATCTTCCAGAGTGAACCTGAGGACAGAGAAGCGTGGGTGAGCCCTTCCTTCCCTTCCTCTCTCTGGTGGACAATTGTATTGGGGGAGGGGGTGAGGGATGGATGATGGCTGCAGACCAGATTGGGTAGAAAAAGTCCCCCAGCCTCTGACTCCACGAAGAGAATCTGGACGGGATGATGTAGTGCAGATACACAGAGAACCACTCTCTACCCAGGCCATGGAAGATCCAGGCTGGCAGGGGCCTATCTTAGTACCAACGTCCTATAAACCCAGCTTCAGTTTAAAGGCTATGCACAGTGGCATATTCTTTCCTTCCTTCCTTCCTTCCTTCCTTCCTTCCTTCCTTCCTTCCTTCCTTTCTTTCTTTCTTTCTTTCTTTCTTT
>NW_012276378.1:0-2544 GCF_000151885.1 Dipodomys ordii
GTGCTAGCCTTCAGCTGAAGAGCTGAGGGACAGCACCCAGGCCCAGAGTCCAAGCCCCACAACCGACAACAAAATTATATAAATAGAATACAAATTAAAAATAACACAGATGAGTTATTAGGACCTTGGATGGCTTTTCTTATCAGTCAAGGCGATATTAGCAAAGCATCTTGCAGGGCCCACCTCATTCAGAGAAGAGCATTTCCCTCCTTGTCCATAATGGAACAGGCACTGTCTGAGGCTCTGGAGCTTAGCAAGTATTCAGAAAACAGCTGCCAGAAGTTCCATGCAGCCTCTTCTTTAGGATGCTGACAAATGTCAGAATGCTATCACACAATGAAAGATGGTTACATTTCAAGATTTGGTTTCTCTACTAGGAGCTGTTTATGAGCAGTTGTTCATGAGCATGTTGAGTTGGTAATAATAAGCTTGGGATTTCCTTGAAGGCAGTGTTGAGCCAGTGCACAACTTTGTCCTGGTCCAAGGTGACAGGAAAGAAGTGTGGCAGAGTTGAATGAAGCCCTTCAAGCCAACATAGACCTCATGGAATATAAATGAGAATGATTCAGGAGATCAGTGGGGTGGAGTCAGAAAAGAGGGTGACGAGGGGATGATCATGATCAAAGTACTTTATATGCATGTATGAAAGAATTATGAAACTCATTAAAATTGGTTTAAAAAAAGGGGGGAGGGGATTAAAATGGGCTAAAAGGGGAGCCAGACACCAGTGTCTCACACCTATAATCCTAGCTACTCAAGAAGCTGAGATCTGAGGATTGTGGTTCAAAGCCAGCCTGGGCAAGAAAATTTGTGAGACTCTTATCACCAATAAACTACTAAAAAAAGCCAGAAGTGAAGCTGCTAGCCTTGAACTAGAGACAGCTCAGGGATAGCACAGAGGTCCCAAGCTCAAATCCCAAGGCCAGCATGTACACACCCACCCACACATATACATACACACAAAGGGCAAATGGGGGATGAATTTGATCAAAGAATATTAATTATATACATGTCTGGAAAAACCACAGTGAAAACTCTCTGTACAATTAATATATGTTAATAAAAAGATTGAGCTCAGAATTTGGTGTGTAAATAAATGACCTGAGTGTATGATGACTATTCAGATTCCTGACATTCCCACAGAGAAGCAGATGTGGACCAGGGCTTGGGACTAGAACTGAGACCTCGCCCTAGTGACTTTGCAAAGTCTCCCTGCTACTGGCCCTGCTCTTGCCACTGCTAATCAGTCAGTAAAGAGCTGAGTCACTGTTATTCAGTATGAAGCCAAGTCACTGCTAATCAGTTAGTATGAAGCCTAGTCAGGACATAGCATATTTTTTAACCTATAGTTTTTTTTTGGGGGGGGGTCCAGTTGTGGGGCCTGAACTCTGGGCCTGGGCGCTGTCCCTCAGCTCTTCAGCTCAAGGCTAGCGCTTGAGCCACAGCGCCACCTCCAGCTTTTTTCTTTTTGCTTACGTGGTGCTGAGGAATCGAACCCAGGGCCTCATGCATGCAAGGCAAGTGCTCTACCACTGAGCCACCTTCCCAGACCCTAACCTATGTTTTTTTCCTCATCTCCAGAAGCATCAAGTCCTTTATCTTGGTTTCTAGAGTGTTATGATGGAATAATGCCAAGTGGGGGACAAAAATAAATATGCTGACTTTGTATATAGATGCTAAAAAATGTCTATGATAGGTCATAGCTACAATGATCACCAAGCTAATTGCTTTCTTCTGCTAACATTTATAATTCAGTTAAACATATGCAGTGTTCTTTCTTAATGATGAGATATGCAGATTTTAAAAGAATAGAGACTAGAACAGATGTTACTTCTCATAGCCACAATGCCAAGATTTTCCACAAATTGGCTTTCCTTACTTTAAACAGTATCCTTTTCAATTAAAAAAATTTTTTCATTTTGGTCCAATGTGACTCAGAATAAAAGGTTTAGTGTACAAGGTTTAGAAGTGACATCTTTTTTTAGTTAAATAAAATATATGAATATGAGATTTTTTTTGGGGGGTCTGGTCATGGGGCCTGAACTCGGCCTGAGCACTGTCCCTCAGCTCTTCAGCTCAAGGCTAGGGCTCTACCACTTGAGCCACAGCGCCATTTCCGGCTTTTTTTTTTTTTTTGCTGGTCATGGGCATTAACTCTGGGCCTGGGCGCTGTCCCTCAGCTCTTCAGCTCAAGGCTAGCGCTCTACCACTGGAGCCACAGCGCCACTTCCAGCTTTTTCTGTTTATGTGGTGCTGAGGAATCGAACCCAGGGCCTCATGCTTGCAAGGCATGCACTCTACCGCTGAGCTACCTTCCCAGCCCCTCCGGCTTTTTTCTTTTTTCTTCCCAGCCCATATGAGATGTTTTTAATCTTTAAAAATTGTCTAGAGCTGGGCTGGGAAGGTGACTCAGTGGTAGAGCGCTTGCCTTGCATGCATGAGGCCCTGTGTTCGATTCCTCAGCACCACATAAGCAAAAAGAAAAAAGCCGGAAGTGGTGCTGTGGCTCAAGTGGTAGAGCGCTAGCCTTGAGCTGAAGAGCTG
>NW_012276379.1:0-2100 GCF_000151885.1 Dipodomys ordii
GCTTTTTTTTCTTTTTGCTTATGTGGTGCTGAGGAATCGAACCCAGGGCCTCATGCATGCAAGGCAAGCACTCTACCACTGAGCCACCTTCCCAGCCCTTGTTCATGTAATTGTAACCCCTCTGTACGGTATTTTCACAATAAAAATAAAATAAAATAGGTTAAAAAAAAGATTTGCCTTTTAAAGGATCACTAAGATGTAAGATAAAGGATAGTCTAGAAAAAAGGAAGAAAACTATAAATTGTTATAGCTGAAACTTTTAAGGAGTATTCAGTCAATAGTACATTTTCTCCAAAATTTCTAGTCAGAATCGAGCAAGTGATTGATATATTTTTAGTTAAGCACTTTAAGTAATTTCTAATATTAATCTATCTATGCCTACTATAGTTAGTATCTATAAAAACAAAGATAATGATAAAAATGTCATTCCATTGTAATACTAAACTTGAAATCACAATGTCACCAAAGATAACACAATAGATAAGTTACAAAAAATATTCTGGAAAATTACAGACTTGAAAGAAATTGAACTGATTGTAAAAACAAATTATTTCAACTTGATTGATTGGTTCTAAGAATACAGAGTACGTCTAAAGGGTTGGGTATAACAATAGTCATGAAATAAAAGCAGTGATATTCCTCAGGTATGTGAGAACTCTCTGTTATAGAGCTACAGAACTAGCTATATCTCTGTTCCTCATGGGCAGTACTTTCAAAAAATTTAGATACACTGAAAATGTTCATTATAACTATGGTATTAATGATCTCGGTAACTACTGCTCATTAAGTTCCTATTGTAAATTTAACGTTTCTTTTTTAAATTAATTTTATTTCTAATTAACAATTTTTATTATTGTATAAAGTGGTTTCAACTCAATGGTCAAGTGTTTCATTTCTATTATTTCAATTATATAGATTAACTATCCTTTATTTGAAATGTTAGGGGTCAGAAGTGTTTTAGATTTAAGATCTGTGTTTGGATTTTGGAATATTTGTATAGTGTGTGTATGTGTGTGTGTGTGTTTGCGTGTATCTTTTAAGACAAGATTGAAATAAAAATATGAAATTCACTGTTTCATATACAATGTACATATTCTAAGGTAATTATATATATGTATGCATATATATATATATATATAGTGTGTGTGTGTGTGTGTGTGTGTGCGTGTGTACCTTCATTTTCACTGAATCCCATCACAGGCAATTGGAAATTTTCCTCTTGTGAGGTCATGTCAATACTCTGAAAGCTCTGGATTCAAATTCTTTGGACTTTAGATGTTCAGGTTAGGAATGCTCAGCCTTTCCCAATTCTATGAAGCTGGTATCATTATTCCCATTTAGAGATAACAAAACTAAGGCTTAAATAATTTATCCAAAACAATCACATTGTACGTGTTAATTACTTACCAAGTGAGGGTTTTGAGCCTCACATTTATGAGGGTTTTAAGCCTCACATGAGTGTTATCTAGAAACTCATGTCTTCAATTATGACATAAATCTCTTTGTTCTGTAGATCTGCATATGATACTCAATTTTCAATACATGACTGGCTTCAAAAAACATGAAATACGTTAAACAATGTATTGAACAAAGCTTTTTAGGGCCTAAAGAACTTGCTTTAATGCTTCAAAAAAGGTAAAAATGATATACAATTAACAGAATTATGCCCTATAATTATAACCATAAGGAATAGGAAAAATGTGTAAAATATGGAACTGATTTCAAAACAGTTTGGTAATTAATTCTGAAAAGAAAGAAAGATAAACAAAATGAAAGTCGAGATCTCCATAGAAAGGACAAGAGAAGGGGTATAAGAGGAAGATGTATGTGAGGGCTAGAATTGGTGGGTCGGGCCTGCAATCACAGCTACTAAGTAGACTAGATCTGAGGATCCTGATTTGGAGCTTAGCCAGGCAGGAAAGCCTGTAAATTATTTCTGATTAACAAGAAGTAGATGGGTGATTTAAGTGGTAGAGAGCAGAGAGCCAGCCTTGAATGTAAAAAGCAAGGGACAGCACTGAGCAAGCCCCAGTACTGGAAAAAAGGGAACTCTCTCTCTCTCTCTCTCTCTCTCTCTCTCTCTCTCTCTCTCTCTCTCTC
>NW_012276380.1:0-1874 GCF_000151885.1 Dipodomys ordii
TATTGTCAGTCGTGGGGCTTGAACTCTGGGCCTGGGCACTGTCCCTCGCTCTTCAGCTCAAGGCAAGCGCTCTACCACTTGAGCTACAGCACCACTTCCAGTTTTCTGGTGGTTTATTGGAGATAGGAGTCTCACTGTCTCTCCTGCCCGGACTGACTTTGAACCGCCATTCTCAGATCTCAGCCTCCTGAGTAGCTAAGATTACAGGCGTGTTCCACCAGCACCCGGTTTAGGGATTATATTTTTAAACATTTATAATGTTTTGCAATTCAGGGTTTCTGGAATTTACTTTTAGTTTGGTATTCTAACTTGAACTTCTTAGTGGCCATAATACACCAAGCTTGGAAGAATATGAAAGACAACTTTTTGAAATGTGGATAATATTTGAAAATTAAGATACATAAAACATTCTGATTTATGAATTTATTTTCTATATGGTAGTTTACTGAGAGTTGAGAAAGTCTAATGTTTAAATTTAGGAGGAGGTAGTTAAATGAGAGCGGAAAAATTGCTGAAAATGAATTAAAAAATAAGATACCAGAATGTTAGGTAATATAGAGGATGATAACTCAGATCAGTAATAATGCCAGATGAAATAAAATAGACGTTATGAAAGTTTCCGAGAAATGAGACTTGTTTTTCAATGACCTGAACACTGAATCGTTGCCACAAAATGGGATTTCAAAAATGTAATAATAATAAGATAAAACTAGACTTGTCACTGAGAAATGTGTAGGAAATATATTTCATCTAAATGTTCTGGTATGTGAGATATTGGTATTATAATAAGGATATCTTATAAAAAATTACAGTGAAAGCAGAGGTTATACCGTGGGGGAAGGACATACGAAGCAACAAAGAAATAATCTTATAATTGTGTTACAAACAATCGCATGAAAGGAAAAAGAAACATTTGAATACATCGTTTAAATAAGGATACAGGTGGACCCATTGCAACAATGAGATGTACATCGTGATGTCGAGAACGAACTTTACAACTTTTCTGGGGGGGGGGAAGGAAGATGGAGGGGAGGATGAGAAGAGATGGGAAGGGGAAACAAAGGAGGAGGCTACATTATCTTGCCCATGTAATTGTAACCCCTCTGTACACTATTTTCACAATAAAAAAAAAAATTACAAGCAAGCAGGGCACCGGTTTCTCATGCCTGTATCCTATCTATTCAGGAGGCTGAGATCTGAGGGTTGCAGTTTAAATCCAGCCTGGGAAGGAAAGTCTGTGAGAACCTTATCTCCAATTAACCATCAGAAAACGGGAAGTGGTGCTGTGACTTCAGTGGTAGAGAACTTGCCTTGAGTTGAATTGCTCAGGGACAGTGCCCAGGCCCAGAGTTCAAGCCCCACCTCCCAAAATAAACCCCAAAATTACAAGTATGTCACTTAAATTGATATGGCAGAGTAGTTTTTGCTAAGAGTTGAAGATTATGGAAAATTATATCTGATATGTCGAAAATTTCCGTGTCTCTTGTTGAATGACTAAAATTTTGAGTAAAATTTTCATGAGTAGATTCAGATTTTTTACAAACTAATTAGTGATAGCAGTAATGGTGAAATCTGATGCTATAAAGAACTTATATTTCAAGGTGTAGGTAAGGCAATAACATGATGAGTAATATAATCCCTTTATTGAAATTTTAAAGTAGGCAAGTATACCTATTGCTGTGGAGTTTTTTTGGGATGATATCTTTGTACCCAAATATAAACCCATATGTCCTGCAGAATATATGAATTTTTAATTTATTTTTTTTGTGAACACACTGTACAGAGGGGTTACAATTACATGGGCAAGATAATGCGTACATTTCTTATCAAGCATTGCAGCCTCCTCCTTTGTTTACCCTTCACATCCCTTCCCA
>NW_012276381.1:0-1306 GCF_000151885.1 Dipodomys ordii
ATTCCTCAGCACCACATAAGCAAAAAGAAAAAAGCCAGAAGTGGTGCTGTGGCTCAAGTGGTAGAGCGCTAGCCTTGAGCTGAGGGACAGCGCCCAGGCCCAGAGTTCAGGCCCCATGACCGGACCCAAAAAAAAAAAAGAAGAAAAAAAAAAGGAATCGAACCTAAGTCTTCATGCATGCTAGGCAAGCACTCTACCACTAGATTCCCAGTCCTGTGATAGGGGTTCTATAGAAAAAAAAAAGTTACACCAAGTCAAGATATTTCTCCTACCCTCAGCCTTCTTTTTGCTGCAGCTCCTAAATGCTGCCAGACAAGTCTGTGCCGTGCAGGTAGAATAGGCTTCTCTAGGAAGGCAGAACAAGCCTATAAGACATAAGGAAAGTGACATCAACCTTTTCTCAACAAAATAGCTCAAGACAGGTTATCATATAGTAGAGTATAGGCCAGAGTCAACAACCTACACCTTCAGCTAGACCTTGAGACAGCTCAGTTTTAAATATAAGCATTCAGCCTAGTACCACTTCACACTAAAGATTATAAGATAGAGTGAATAAAACAGAAGAATTAAAAGGCAGCTCTAGGAAGTCTGTATGATAAGAGAGAATAATAATATCCTGTTATAATCCTGTTATTATAATAATAATATCCTGTAATATCCTGTTATGCTACTTAGAGATAGTTCACCAGTAAAATAAGATGCAATTTTATTTCATTTTATTTATTTATTTTGTTGATTATGAGGTCTGAACTCTGGGCCTGGGCACTGTCCCTCAGCTCTTCAGCTCAAGGCTAACGCTCTACCACTTGAGCCACAGCGCCACTTCCGGCTTTTTTCTTTTTGCTTATGTGGTGCTGAGGAATCGAACCCAGGGCCTCATACATGCAAGGCAAACACTCTACCACTGAGCCACCTTCCCAGCCCTGAGATGCAATTTTAAAAGGAGACATTTAAATTCTAAAATTTAGAGAGCAAAAGTGCTCTTGGGGATTTAAAAATATTATAGAAACTAAAATTTCAACAGTGCTTGTTGGCTTATTTAAAGCAATCTGCCAGGAAGGTGGAGAGACAGTAAAAATTAAAAGATGGGAAGCCAGGTGCTGGTGGCTCATGCCTGTAATCCTAGCTATTTGGGAGGCTGAGATCTCAGGATTGTGGTTCAAAGCCAGCCTGGGCAGGAAAGTCCAGGAGACTCTTATCTCCAATAAACCACTGGAAAACTGGAATGGCTCTGTGGTGGTAGAGTGCTAGCCTTGAGCTGAAGAGCTCAGGGACAATGCCCAAGCCCAGAGCTCAGGCCCCATGA
>NW_012276382.1:0-2728 GCF_000151885.1 Dipodomys ordii
ACTCCTATCTCCAATAAACCACCAGAAAACTGGAAGTGGCGCTGTAGCTCAAGTGGTAGAGCGCTCGCCTTGAGCTGAAGAGCTGAGGGACAGCGCCGAGGCCCAGAGTTCAAGCCCCACGACCGACAAAAACAAAAAAAAACAAAAAACAAAAAAAAAAGCAACAAGTGGGGCCAAGGAAAGATTGCTCCCCCCAAAGAGTCCAAGTACCTTTGATAATGAGACTGTACCTTGGAACAGAAACAATCATGTCACAAAAACTAGAATGTTCCCTCAAGCAATAAGGACTTCTACTTACCATCTAGCAGAATGAGAACTGACTTAATGATCGACCAGACCACTCTCTGATCAAGATCACTTAAGAGTATATAACCATTGTCTTTGCCTTCATTCTTCTTCTGTTTAAAGGAAAGGCTTATATCAATACCTGGAACATAGATGGGGTCACTGGTTTCATTATGTGTCCTTCTTGTGGCCAGGTTAATTAAACTTCTTTTTTATTCCTTTTATCCTTAACCATCTCTTTAATGTACATTGGGACAGGTGACTATGCCTAGTCTGGAGGGAGTTCCTGAGCTGGGGCTTTTGTCCTAAATATCCAGAAAAAAACAATATTTATAGTAACCATTTGTTGGCAATGTAACAAGGGGTTCTTTATTGAGTAAGAAAATTACCAACTTGATCAAATTGTTAAAGGAATGTTTTGTGTTTTAAAAACACAAGACAATTGTGCTCTTGAAAAATATATTGTTCTACATGTGTTTAATATACTTGATCCCCCCCTTGTTTGATCTGTCATTATATTCGAGAGCTGTCATGAAATCTTTTATTCCAATGGCAGATTTATTTCCTCCCTATGGCTTGTTCACATTTTGATTCATATATTTAGAAGCCATTTTATTAATTACAAGGATGAGATCCTGAGTTCAAAGCCCTGAATCACCAAAATAAGGCTCTTTTAAAAATAATATGCTATGCGTTTCTGAGAAATTTAATTATTTTGACTACAAGAGAACTTTTTCATCCTCAGTATTTTTTTCTCAATTTCATTTCCTGATTGGTATGTTTTTAAATCACTGGCTGTTTTGGCCTGAGCTACAGGCTCATGCCTGTAATGAGGCTGGCGGTGCTGACAGTATAGATGAACAAGGTAACATGGATGTTTTCTGGAAGGAAGTTGGGGATTCTAGGAAACACTCAAAGTCAGTACAAACACCTCTCAAACAAAATCATCTCCTTCCATCTTACCTTCTTCTACCATCATGTTCTTTATCCAGAGCCCCTCCTTCTTTGGAATTGGAAACTATATTTAAATGCTACTTGGCTTATACGACTTTTGTTTCTGGATCTGCCCTGAAGTGGGAGGACCTGAGTAGAGCTGCGGTAAGATCTAGTTCCTTTTTCATTCTCCTAAGCTATAACAATTAAGATGATGGAGTATAATGCTATTCCAAAATGTACGATTTCAGATCATTTAATGTGTGTGTGGGGGGGGGTAAAATCTGACCAGAAAAAAATCTGTGTAGTAATTAAACTCCAAATCTTCTATGATAAACATTGTTCATCCCTATCTATGTTAATTTTACTAAGTGCTTTATGACTGATTATCACTTTAGGAGATCTGAAAATGCTTTGAATATCTGAAGTATATTTGAGCTTACCACTTAAATAGGTTTCTTACTTTACCCATTTTAAAGCAATGTTGGATCTGTGCTAGGAGCACTGTGTCATGTTCCATCCCTGCTATCCTCAGTGCCGTGGTAGCATTTCTAAGACATTGTCCTGACATAAAGACATGCTAGTTACAACATCTTCCCAGGGCTTGGAAGCTGGCTCAGCGGTAGGTGTTTGCCTAGCATGCATGAAGCCCTGGGTTCAATTCTTCAGTACCACATACACAGAAAAAGCTGGAAGTGGTGCTGTGGCTCAAGTGGTAGAGTGCTAGCCTTGAGCAAAAAGCAGTTCAGGGACAGTGCCCATGCCCAGGCCATGAGTTCAAGCCCCAAGCTCGGCAGAAGGAAAAAAAAATGGAAAGAAAAAAATCTTCCCAAGTGTGTTCCCATTCCTGTTGGCAATTTTTTGAAGAAATCATAAGAAAATCCCAAATAGGATTCACTGGCGTATTTCCCATGTAATAACTGGATGGCTGCTGCTTAATCTTGAAGAGTAGGTGGAGTTTGCGGAAGCATGTCTGATTATAGCCAACCCTCTGTGCAGTGACTCGCACTCTGAGGACACAGCAAATATCATGAGGTAAGAAGCTGTAATGAGTTCTGAATCTTCCAACACTGATCTTTTTCTCTTGCTACTAATAAAAAGTCCAGAGCATAGGACTATCACATCATAGTCCATATTCCTATTTTGCAGACAATGCATATGGATACAATAGGAAATAAAAATGGAGCATCTTGAGATTATAGATACTCTGGACACTATCTATACAAATTAAAACAGCAAGCATACTAACAAGCTAATTACCTGCTGTTTGGACAAGTCCCTTAAAACTAAGATCTTCTCTGGCTCAAAAGCAAAGATGCAAGCTGGGCGCTGGTGGCTCACGCCTGTAATCCTAGCTACTCAGGAGGCTGAGATCTGAGGATCACGCGGTTCAAAGCCAGCCCGGGCAGCAAAGACCGTGAGACTCCTATCTCCAATAAACCACCAGAAAACCGGAAGTGGTGCTGTAGCTCAAGTGGTAGAGTGCTTGCCTTGAGGGACAGTGCCCAGG
>NW_012276383.1:0-2380 GCF_000151885.1 Dipodomys ordii
TCAGCACCACATAAGCAAAAAGAAAAAAGCCGGAAGTGGCACTGTGGCTCAAGTGGTAGAGCGCTAACCTTGAGCTGAAGAGCTGAGGGACAGCGTCCAGGCCCAGAGTTCAGGCCCCACGACCGGACCCAAAAAAAAAAGAATGAAGTGCTGGTGACCTAGCCACATAACAGAAATCAAGTATCCAAAAGTGAACCTCGCCACAGAGTGGCATCTCCATGGACGCCTTTACCCTGTTAGAGAAAGAATGCTATGCCAAAATTGAGACACGCAGGGTCTAGATTGGGAATTGGTTTTCTTCTAAAAGAACTCTAGGGCTTACCAGAAAAAAATTTTTTTAAAGGTTTGGCTTGTATTTTGAACTTTGCCCTTCCAAATTAGTGTTGTATATTAACCAAGTCCTTTTTGCCTGTTTGAGCCTCAATGTTTATATCTCAAAATGAAAACACCTTGCGCTGGGAATGTAGCTTAGCGGTAGTAGAGTGCTTGCCTAGCATGCATGAAGCCCTGGGTTCAATTCCTCAGTACCACATAAACAGAAAAAGCCAGAAGTGGTGCTGTGGCTCAGGCAAAAGAACTTCTGGGACAATGCCAGGCCCTGAACTCAAGCCCCAGGGTCTGGCAAGAAAAAAAGAAAAGAAACACCCAAATAAGTTTAAATAACCAAACCAACACATATCCAGGATCTAAAATTATAAGTCATTCACTTGCAATTACAGAAAATAAAAATTACAAGGTTAACAGTGGAAGCTAGGTATCGGGTCTCATGCTTGCAATCCTAGCTACTCAGCAGGCTGAGATTTAAGACTGGTTCAAAGCCAGTAGAGGCAAGAAAGTCCATGAAATTTATATCTCTAATAAGCTATCTAAAAGAAGCCAGAAGTGGAGCTCTGGTTCAAGTGGTACAACAATTAGCCTTTAGCAAAAGCAGCTCAGGGGTAGTACCCAGGCCAGTCTAAGCCCCTGAATCCCCTCCCCCCACAGGCACACACAATGATTAATAGTGAAAAAAATACATAGGATGCAGGTCCTTAGACAGTTATTAAACTCAAGCCACAGATTTTGCTGTGTATTTCCTAGCAACAAAACCAAAAAAGAGAAATGAGCAGTTACAAATGCCCAATTGTATGCAAAGAAAAGCTTACTAGTTCTGAATTTTTCCCCTCCATAAACTTTTTTTTTTTTGGCCAGTACTGGGTTTGAACTCAGGGCCTGGGCACTATCCCTTAACTTCTTTTGCTCAAGACTAGCACTCTTGCCGGGCGCTGGCGCTGGTGGCTCACGCCTATAATCCTAGCTACTCAGGAGGCTGAGATCTGAGGATCGCGGTTCAAAGCCAGCCCGGGGAAGGAGACTGTGAGACTCCTATCTCCAATAAACCACCAGAAAACTGGAAGTGGCGCTGTAGCTCAAGTGGTAGAGCGCTCGCCTTGAGCTGAAGAGCTGAGGGACAGCGCCCAGGCCCAGAGTTCAGGCCCCACAACTGACAAAAAAAAAAAAAAAAAATCTGAGAGGAAAAGAGAAATAACTATTTTAAATGTTTGCTCTATAAATTTCTCTCTGATTCATTCATTCATTCAACCAAGAGGCATTTATCTAGAATCCCCTCAATGCCAATCAATGGTTGTCAGTGGTGAACTAGTCAGAAGAGAAGGGAAGACCTCTGTATTCCATTCCAGTAAGTATACAGGTACACAGTGTATTTCCAGACAGTATTAAAGTGCTTTAGGCTGGGTGCAGGTGGCTCATGCCTGTAATCCTAGCTACTCAGAAGACTGAGATCTGAGGATCAAAGCCAGTCTAGGCAGGAAAGTCCATGAGACTCTTATCTCCAAAAACCACCAGAAAACTGGAAGTGGCGCTGTGGTTCAAGTGGTAGAGCTAGCCTTGAGCTGAAGAGCTGAGGGACAGCACCCAGGCCCAGAGTTCAAGCTCCATGACCAACAACAACAACAAAAGAAGCCTGGCATGTTCCAGAAACCTCAGAGAGGCCAGTGCAGCTCCTGGAGAAATGAAGCAGCAAAGACCAGGTTGGGTCTGGTAGGCGATGTTTCTAGCTTCTGCTGGGGAAGGAGTTAAGACAGGCATGCAATGAAGCAGAACAGAACTGCATTTGAAGTGCCAGTGAAGCCACTGATTAGCTGTAAACAGGGGGAGTGAGCAGCATATTCTGACTTACTATGAAGCCTTCCACAACCCTATCCTCAGCTGCCAGGGAAGGTACACTCCTTTAAAAGACTCAAGCAGGGGCTGAGAAGGTGGCTTTGTGGTAGAAAGCTTGCCTTGCATGCCTGAGGCCCTGGGTTCGATTCCTCAGTACCATATAAGCAAAACAAAAGTTCATGCTTTATGGGGCTGGGAAGGTGGCTCAGTGGTAGAG
>NW_012276384.1:0-2115 GCF_000151885.1 Dipodomys ordii
TTCTGCTTGACTCATACATATACTAGATATTGCAAATAAGGGAAACCATGGGACCTATGTTTCTTTGGGCCTGGCTTACTTCACTTAATATAATTTTTTTCCAAGCCTTTCCATTTCCTAACAAATGGGGCAATGTCATTCTTTCTGATGGAGGCATAGAATTCCATTGTGCATATATACCTCATTTTCTTGATCTATTCATCTACTGAGGGGCATCTGGGTTGGTTCCAAAGATAGGAAGATTTTTAAGAAGGTCTTTGTCACCTAGTCATTAGAACATGCTCTTTCTAGGGTATAATTTTGTGTATAATTAAAAACAATTTCCTTTATCTAGAGAAAAATGAGTATAAAAATATATAAAAGAAGAAAAAAGTAAAACATACAAGCCTGCTATCCAGAGCTTTTTTCCCCCTAGGTTTATATGCTGTTGGTATTCTTTAAATAATTTTAGCCAGGCATGGTGGTCCATGCCTATAATCTCAGACTGAGGCTGGGGGATCATGAATTCAAGGCCAATTTGGTCTATTATGCAAGAGCTTGTCTCAAAAACAAACAAGCATAAAACCAAATAAAAATATGTATACCTCTAACCAGCATACTATGACCCAAGGGCTGACCCCTTTTCAGTCTATTTTTGTAAATAAAGTTTTATTGGAACAAGCAACTTCATTTAGCTGCTACCCCGGGTTGATTTTGAGAGTTGCAGAGTTGCAATAAAGCCTTATGTACAGAGGCATTTTTTAAAGAAACATTTTTTCTGATGCCTTACTTATATATCATGTTTTAATATTTGAGCAGCATTTAATAGAGTCATCATGTCATATTTAACCAATCCCTGTTGGCAGATGTTTAAGTTGTTGCTTACTTTAAACAACATTTGGATTGTTTGTTTCTCATTGCAGGAAGCACTGGGTTTAACATCTGCAACCATGCTTATATCTTTACATTCCATTATAAAACACTCTGAGGATTAGAATTTACTGGAGTGAGGGATTTATTTTCAATCTTTTCTTTCTCTTTGAAAAGAGATTTTGGTAGCATTTGCCATATTTGTTTCCATTTCTAAATAGAAGAGCTTTTCTTATTGTAATCAGAGGAGTTGAATCTGAGGGATTTCTCTTCTGTCTTGTCTTGCTTATTATCTACAAAGCTGTGCTTATGTCATGGGGGAAGTCTAAACTGCATGTACCACCTCTTGGAGCTTGAGCTCCAAATGCATGTCGTTCAGCTGACACCACACTGCCCATTACAATCTTCATCTAAATGACTGGCTTGTGGCACAGTGTGTTGTGTAGTGTGGTTTGAATGGTGGCTTGTTAGCCTTGTTGCTTTTGTTATGATGCCAATAGTGGAACATCAACTCTGGCTTTTTAGAGCCCAAGAGAGGAAATTTGCAGGCACCTCATATATAATATATAATATAATATATGATGGGTGAGCTCTGGCCTGTTTGCTACTCTTTAAGGACCCTCCTTAGTCAGATCTTGAAGTGATCTGCTATACTTCTGCCTATTTCTGGCTATAAGCTTCTCAGAAGCACATTTGTAACCTGATAGATAAAGCATATTTCACCCAAAATATCCCTTAGATTTGGCATTCTCCTACAATGTAAGGGGGAAGGTCATGAGGCAGAAATGAGAGGATTTTTCTCATCTATACATCTATAGCCTTATGTAGATAGCTACACTTAACTATAAACTCACTCACACACACACATATATACATACACACATGACAATAATAATATGGAAGAACTTCTTGAAAAGATTTATTTAGTTTTGTATGTAATTTTGGCATTCTTTTCTTTGTGTGTAGAATAATCTTGTAATGACTAATTCCATGGCTTTTTTTTCTTTTCTGAACCAATAGAAAGAAAGAAACAGCAAATTCCCAGCCATTCCAGGGCTACTAATAGAATTAGAGAATTTATACAATGAGTCCCTATAAAATAATACAATTGATCAAATGACCCAGTCATATGAATGAATTTTTTTTGGGGGGGGGCCGGTTGTGGAGCCTGAACTCTGGGCCTGGGCACTGTCCCTCAGCTCTTCAGCTCAAGGCTAGCGCTCTACCACTTGAGCCACAGCACCACTTCCGGCTCTTTTCTTTTTG
>NW_012276385.1:0-2383 GCF_000151885.1 Dipodomys ordii
CACTGTGGCTCAAGTGGTAGAATGCTCACCTTGAGCTGAACAGCTGAGGGACCACTCCTAGGCCCAGAGTTCAAGACCCATAACAGACCAAAAAATAATAAGAAAAAAATAAAAAGAATGAGGAGCAGATGGTGCTGTCTCAGGTCTACTGAGTACCTCTCAGGAAGCTTACAATAGTTCTCCGGATACTACTCTGTCACTTCTAATGGAAGTGACAGATTGGCTAACTTGTCTCTTGTAACCCTCATGAACACCATCTAAGGGCACACCCCATTTTACAGAACTGTAAATGGAGGTGCAGAAAAGTTGTCTAACTTGCTCAAGATCATGCCTTAATTGGAAGCAAACACAGAATTGTTGTCCACTCTGCTTTAATGTTGAGTCTATACTCTTTCTACTCTATTACCCATGACATCATGCTTCTGACTCTGCCACAACAGTTAGAATCCACTATTTGTACTTTCAAGTTGCTGAATGGGGTGGAAATTACTGCTGCTGGAATTCAAAGCCTTCTATGGCAACTCTGATCTGGTATGGTCTTGCTTCCTACTGCCCTCATTATTATAGTCATCAGTCTTTAGGAATAATGGAAATATCATCATTGCTTGCCTTGAGAACAGAAAAAGTAACATAAGAGTCTCTGATTATATGTGCATCTATCATCTATCTATTTATATCTGTATGTATTGATCTCTCCATATATCTGTATCTATGTATCTATCTATACATCTATATGTATCTGTATCTATACACACATGGCATAGAATGAGTGTCTCAGAAAATATATTTCTGATAAAGTCATTTATATGGGGGGGAAACAGCTGTTACCATCCTCAGTCTGAGAAAATGTGGGTCTTTAAAGTCTTATAAGATGGTCACTGGGAGGATGCCCTCCTATGTAAGGGATCATGCAATAATTCAAATTTGTTTCAACTGCGTTAACACTGGAGGGGAAGGGAAAAGGAGCTTCAGCCTCCTTAACATTCTTCCCTTGACCTTTTCCTGAATTTTTTTTAAATCAAATGGCTGAAAAGAAGGATGAACATTTAAACAAGAATGTGTTAGAGGCTAGAAGATGGGTAAAGGGAGTTATACTTGATGAAACTGGTATAAGTAATATAGAGTTTTCTCAAGTGCTAGCATTCTACTACATGAGCCACAACTCCAGCCCAGCTTTTAGCTGGTTTATAAAAGGTGGAGTCTCACAGACATTTCTGCCCAAACTGGCATCAAACCTCTTTCTTCAGGTGCTCAGCCTCCTGGATAGCTAGGATTTACAGGCATGAGCCACTGACACCCAGCTCAGTTTGTGGCTCATTTTTAGTTTAATCCCAATGATGCCTGTTACAACCTACTTCAGGGAGTATAAATAATGCATACAGAATGTCTGAAATGGAAACTCAAGGAACATGGTTCTAAACAGACTGTAGCTCTGGATGAGACCTGCTGCCAAGACTTTTGGATCTCTCTGTAAAGAATATGTCCTTAGCAGAACAAAGTCCATGCTGTACACACCTGTGAAATTATAAAAGTTTGAATTTGGAGAGATGAAAGGACAGGGAAACAGAATTTGATACTAGATAAAGGAAGATCTATTGGATAACTTCATTGAGAGCAAAATATGATAAAACTTGTATGAACCAATTGAGATTTAGATTTAAATATTGTAGGATATAAGAATTTAACTTTTTTTTTAGAACAGTAGTGGTGTTAAAATTTGCTACACAGGCACTCTACCACTTGAGCATTCCTCCTGCACTTTTTGTACTAGTTATTTTCTAGATAGGATCTCAATTCTGGCTCAGGTCAGACTAGACCACGGTCCTCCTATTGACATTACCCACTGCAGCTGGGATCACAGGTGCACATATCATGAGCAGCTATTGGTTGAGATAGAATCTTACAAACATTTTTCTTGGGCTAGCCTTAAGCATCATATTCTTCAAAGTGCCTGAGGCATCCTGTGAAAATTCAACTCTTGGTTTTTGTTTTTGTTTGTTTTTTGTTGGTCATGGGGCTTGAACTCTGGGCCTGAGCACTGTCCCTCAGCTCTTCAGCTCAAGATGAGCTCTCTACCACTGGAGCCACAGCACCACTTCCAGTTTTCTGGTGGTTTATTGGAGATAAGAGTCTCATGGACTTTCCTGCCAGGATGGCTTTGAACCGCGATCCTCAGATCTCAGCCTCCCGAGTAGTGAGGATTACAGGTGTGAGCCACTGGCGACTGGCAAAAATTTTACTCTTAATTAAGCCATAAGTAGCATGTTACTATGATTGTATTTCCTTTTTGAACTATAGGAAAACATGCTTCCTGGTTTTATGTAGAAAAACCAGTATCAGGGGCTGGGAAGGTGGCTCAGTGGTAGAGCGCTTGCCTTGCATG
>NW_012276386.1:0-3804 GCF_000151885.1 Dipodomys ordii
TATATATATATATATATATGGAATCCATTCATCTACTGAAGAGATCTGGGTTGGTTCCATATTTAGTATGGTAAATAATGCTGTGATAAACATAATTGTGCAGGTAGCCTTAGTGTGGTCTTATCTGATCATTTGGATAAATGCTCAAAAGTGGGATTGCTGGGTCATAGGGGAGCTCTATGTGTAATCTTTTGAAGAACCTCCATACTGCTTGTATTTTGTGAGTTTGTATCAATAAAAGTTTGTCTCTTGTATTTTGTTTAAGCTAGCATAAAGTAGAAAATTGTGAGGGATGGGTTTCAGTGTTTATTTTCTCCACAGTTAATTCTAACATGTTCCATTTCCAGAATGATCCATGTATGCTTCTACAGAAAATATACAACCCAGAAACAAAATTCTTTGCCCATCCACTCAATAGATGAGAGGATCCAAAAAATGTGGTACCTATACAATTTTATCCAGCCATTAGAAAGAATATCACTTATAGGGAGATGGATGAACCTACAACAAATCATGTTAAGTAAGCCAAGCTCAGAGAGACAAATAGTGCATGTTTTCACTCATGTGTGGAAGTTAGATCTGAATTATACTGGGGCATAATAAATTATACAGGACCTCTAGTCATTCACACACAATGAGGATACTCTTAGTGGATGAACACAAAGGTGCAATGCCTACTTACTTCTGAGCATAAAAAATAATACTGATTGAAATGAATTCCAGGAAATGGAAACAATAAGATTTCATTTTGTTATTTTGTCTTGTTTGTGTATCTATCTTTGGGAGGCTAAGGGGGACACAGAAATGGAAAGACAAAAGGTGAACAAATGCAGCAGTGGTACTCACTAGACACTATGTTGAAAATGAACTATATAACTTGTGGGTGGATGAAAAAAGTGGGAGGAAGCGAGGGAAGGGGTGACAGTGTCCAAAAAGATATGTACTCATTACCTGACATATATAACTCATTACCTGCTCATTACCTGATTATATAACCATAACCTCTCTGTACATCACCTTTATAAGAAACAAAAAAATTAAAAAAACAAGCCAACCCCCCCAAAAATAAATAGTAGAATTAAATTATAATAAAAGATAAAATCTTCAAATTTACCTTTCCTCAATACGTTCATCCATCTTTGCTCCACTTAAAATAATCATCTCAAAAAAAGACCAGCCAGGTCCATTTCTCTGAAGCTCATTTGTTCCCAAGGCCTATTCCACCAGCTACTTGCTACCTTAAGACTCTTCTCCTCATCATTCTGAATCAAGTAATCCTAATTTCCTCCCATTCTTCTATACAAACCACTCGCTTATTAAAGCCACCAACGGTCTGGGCCTTCCCAAACCCAGGCTGCTCGTTTAAACCTATTGGTTTGTAGGGAAATATAACCACTGAGCTGGAAATTGTAGGGAGGGACTATGGTGATCTAATTTCTATTTAGAAGAATTTTAACAAATCTTGTACCACCTACATAGAAAAAGTACTGGTGAATCATTTCTGAACATTTCTGCCATTCCAAGGTAGTATGCCTTATCTCCAACTTTGGTCTATTTTACTTTGGTGGTCTTAGTCATATTCCTGTATATTTAAACTACTTTATTTTCTGCACAATTCTATTAGTATTCTTATGTGCTATAAAATCTCCTCCTTATGGAGTAAAACCTTTGTTTTAACAACCCCTTTGATTGTGAATGAAAATAAAAACAGAGTGAATGTGTTTGTATATACACATATGTATATATTTATATGTGTATATGCACATGTGTGTATACACATATGTACATGCATATAGAATATATTTGTATGTATATACATGCACCTATATATGTTGTGTATGTCTATAACCTTTCTATAGAAGGCTAGAAAGAGTGAGATTATTGTAACTTTCTTCCTCAGTTATTTTTGTAAATATGAGAGCATGCATCTCTTAGTTGTCCTTCTATGTCATTGACTTTTCTTGAAATAGTAGCAAAGTTATGCCTGTTGATTTGTATCCACATTCTAGCTGGGCCTCCTGCTAGCTATGAAATTGTACACATCTTTCTAAACTCCTGGCACTTTAGTTAACACATGAACTACCACCTGTCTGAGGCTAATTAGAGAAACAAGCTTTTCAATGAAAAGAGACAATTTGATGTAAGGAGCTTTTCTAAAAATATTAAGGAAACTGAGAAAATGACATGGGAACATAAGACTAATACAGAAAATATGGCAGAATTAACTACTATCACCTATATGGTTTGGAGAAGCAATGACTTGGAAGAGTTGCCTCATACAATGTGACTCAGACCTGTGCTGAGATACAACTTTGCTACTGTTGGTATGTCTGAGGGTCATGAAATATATGCTTTGGGGAACAATGGGGGCAGGGAATGTCTATTGCTGAAACAACACTTCTGAGAAAAAAAAGAATGTTTTTTTCTTCTTCTCCATTCTTCTTTTTCTTCTTTCTTCTCTCCTTACGCCCATAACACCCAGCTGAGGAAAGGAAGTAATTTTGGAACTTACAGTAGTCAAAGTAACTGGAAAGAATGGACAGTTCAATGCCTGGAACATATTAGACTATGCAATTAAATTCAGTAAACGCCTTCCTCTTTTTTAATTTTGCAGTTTGACTTTTTTGGGGGTTGTAGTACTGAGTTTTAAACTCTGGGCCTTGTGCTTGCTAGGCAGGTGCTCTACCACTTGAGCACCACCACTAGCCCCCTTGGTGCTGGTTACTTTAAAATATTGAGTAGTTGTAAAAAGGGCTTACATTTCCTTAAAGCTGTACAGGTTGCTTTTTGAGATAGATTCTCACTTTATGCTTGAGCCCGTCTGGATTGTAATCCTCCTATTTGTGCTTCTAAGCACCACTGGGATGACAGGTGGCTATCACCACGCCACACTCAGCCAGAGTGCTTTTACAAGTTGTGCACCTTGGTGCATATCATTGGTTAAAATGAAGTCTTGAGGACTTTTTCTTTTTTTGGCTTTAACCTAAGTTAGCAAAGTAAGATCATAAGCTTGCACAAGTCAAGCCTTCTGTTCTGCCCTTTATGTAAGTTTTTCCAAGCCAAAAACAAACAAGACATTTTCTGTCTATATAGACATAAAGAAATTTTACTCCATTTACTCTTAAAAGTAATCTTTAATTTTTCCATTAAGGATTTAATTTAACACAGACTAAACTAGAATTCTTTGCAATATGTATCCAGTATTAACTTTCCTTCAAAAATTCAAAAAAAGCAATATATGTATTCATGAGTCTCAAGCTGGGATATTCACCTAAAACAGTCTTTTTAATTTTGTAAAACTTCTTAGTAGCACTGGGGATTGAACTCAGGCCCTCATGGTTGCTAGTCAGGTACTTTCACTTTACTGCCTGAGCCATACCTCCAACCCATGTGGAGCTCATTATCTACTCTTGTATTTTTTTCTTATGTTTTCTCAGCCTCTGTTATTTTTTCCTGCATTCTATGTGTTATAAGTTGGATGATGAACTGGAGAAAAATGATTTGCATATCTCTCTACCCTCTGCAGCTCTATTTACCTTTTTAATATTTTTTATTAGAAAGATACTGTACAGAGGGGTTACAGTTACATGAGAAAGGTAGTAAGTACATTTCCTATTGAGCATTGCTATCCCCTCCTTTGTTTTTCCCCTACCATCCCTTCTCTCCCTGCCTCCCCATCTCCTCCCTCCCCTCCCATCTCCCCCCCCCCGCATCCACCCCACCCACCAAAGGTATAAATTTCATTTTCAACCTGTATCCTTGTTTCAGGATTTTGTTATTTCCCTTCCCCTCCCCAAATTAGAA
>NW_012276387.1:0-1209 GCF_000151885.1 Dipodomys ordii
CCACTTCTGGCTCTTTTCTTTTTGCTTATGTGGTGCTGAGGAATCAAACCCAGGGCCTCAGGCATGCAAGGCAAGCGCTCTACTACTGAGCCACCTTCCCAGCCCTTAATTGAACTTCTTTTACTAGAAGTGGGTCGTTTAATCCTGAGGTTTAGATAACAGTCTGAGGGGATCGTCTGGCCACGAAGCCTAGATATTTGGTCACACTGGGGCAAGAATTTCCTCTTTCTATTGATCTCACCCAGTTCTTACCATAGTATTTTTCATGAGGCAAATCATTGAGATGGGTATTTCAGTATTAACCAATCTCTCTAACATGAGATGACTGATAAAGATCAGCAAAACAATGGTGGATGTAGTAATGAAGTATGACAATGTTCACTTTTCTCCTTAAGTAGTTGTACAAAGGAGTTTCAATTCAAAATGCTAGTTCATAAATGCAATTCATCTTGGTCAATGTCACCCCTTTCATCATTCTTTCCCATTTCTTTCAAACCCATTCATGCTGTCCATTTACCTAGTTCTATGTTTACATATGCATGTTGAATATTATGATTGCATTCATACCTGTTTTATGTAGGGTCTCTGCTTAGCCTAGCAGCTCACTCTTATTTTTCTACCATTAAAGAGTATGTGATAAGGCTTAGTTTTTAATTTTTCTAAATTTTAAAGTTTGCTTTTGAATATATATATATATATATATACATATATACTTGTCAGTATACATATATATATATATATATATATATATATATATATATATATATAGTATAAAGGGAATACAAATGTAACTGCAAAACCAAAGAAACATAGGTCCCCTGGTTTTCCTTATTTGCAATAACTAGTATACATCTAGGACAAGCAGAAAAGTTCAAAAGCTATGTACATATGACCATATAACATGATGCTAAGCGAAATGAACCCCAAGATAGGGACACAAGAGGTTTTATCTTTGTTGCTATTGTTTTTAATGTACTTATAATGTACTGTGTGATTTTCTTGTTTCTTTTGTATGTTGTTCCCCCATGGTATAACCCATTTTCACTATATTTCATTCCAGTGCCCTGCATCTTATATATACATTTTTCTAATTTGGGGAGGGGAAGGGAAATAACAAGATGCTGAAACAAGGATACATATTGACCCATTGTAACAATGAGATGTACAAGATACTATGCTGAAAATGAACTTTACAACTTGTGGCGGGGG
>NW_012276388.1:0-5718 GCF_000151885.1 Dipodomys ordii
CCTGGGTTCGATTCCTCAGCACCACATAAGCAAAAAGAAAAAAGCAGGAAGTGGCGCTGTGGCTCAAGTGGTAGAGCGCTAGCCTTGAGCTGAAGATCTGAGGGACAGCGCCCAGGCCCAGAGTTCAGGTTCCCAACCGGACCCCCAAAAAATGTTATCCTAAAAATTGTTATTAATTTAATCTCAAATTATTTCCAAATATATTTTAATATTTGGTTGTGCTTTTTTCTTTAATCTTATGCATTTCTGAGAATATCACTGGACAATATGATCACATACTTGTAAATAACATGGTAAGGTTTAAGAGCCAGATGTCTAATAAAAGTTTGTGGGTTTGAAATGAGTTAAAATTGTTACAATAGAAATGTCAACTTTTCTGAGTCTTGATTTGTTTCTTCAAAAAATTAAGTTGCTAATAATTTTTAGTATTGGAGTAGTTGGCTAAAAACAGAAAATACTTTAGTATAGTTCATAACATATATTGGCACAATTTCTATCAAAGAAACACTTTTTAATCAAAAGATTCCATGTATGAAGGTCAGTTTCAATTAGTGGGAAATTTACTTATGTGAATATTGACTCAGTTAAGCTGAATCAGTACTGTACCTGATAATGAAATATTTCTAAGGATCAGCAGTTGTGCTATTCTCTACTCTTTTTAAAGTAAATTCTGACAATATCATTGAGAATGGTTACTGAGGAAAGAACTTATCTGGACATTTTTATAGGTAACAAACTAAGCATTTTCCTACTCTTCTTTTTTTTTTTTTTGTCAGTCATGGCGCTTGAACTCTGGGCCTGGGCACTGTGCCTGAGCTCTTCAGCTCAAGGCAAGCACTCTTAACACTGGACCCACAGCGCTACTTCCAGTTTTTTGGTGGTTTATTGGATATAAGAGTTTCATGATCTTTCCTGCCTGGCTGGCTTTGAACTGTGATCCTCAGATCTCAGCCTCCTGAGTAGCTAGGATCACAGGTGTGACACCCAACTTCCTACTCTATTTTTAAACTTATTTGTGGGCACCACACTCCAACAAAATACCAGGCTATCATTCTGAGAATCTGTTTTACTTTTCTATTTTATTTCTTGTGTTTTACTTCAGTTTTCACAGTTCACTATAAATGATCAACAAATTCTATAATTTCTGCTGTCTAAATGTTACTTAAATAACCAATAGCTTGTTAACTGGTCCCTGAAATATACCCATTACACTGTGAATGTAATTATGTTATGCACTTGTTTAAAATTTTCAGTGTATTTTGATTGGCTGCAGTATATAAGACAAATTTTATTGTAAATATAGACAAACTTTCTATGTCTGATAGATGCTTATATTAATTTATCTCTTATATATTAAAAAGCTAACTTCTTGCATCTGGTCTATATGAAATTCTGTACCCAAAACAGGCATTAGGCAGTTAACTATCCTAAATTTCATAAATAAAATTAGAAATATGCTATAAATTAAAGATTCTGCTAATCGAGTATGTAGGCCAAGTAGTATTCTTTTACAAAGTCTTATGTCTCACTTCCAAGGCTTATTTATCATCTATAAGAACTTTTCATTCCATGAGCTTATAAACAGGTAAATTCATGAGCAAAATCCAGTATAATCATAAAACAAATGTTACTTTACAGTAAAAAATATAATAGAAAATAACAGCAGTGATGAAATTTAAAATATTTGCCTTTTGCTCTGTATGAAACAAACAGATAGAAAAGAGTACCTACTATATAATTCTACTTATTTAGTATTTAAGAAGATGCAAACAATTCCATAGTGAAAGCAAATTATTTATTGTAGGAGCAAGATGTGGGGACCTTAAAGGAAAGGAATTAGGGAAGGACATGGAGAAACTTTAAAGGGTGAAGGATTGGTTCATCGTTTTGTTTGTGGTGATGATTACAGAGTGTGGTTATGTACAGAGGTCAAATTGGGACAACTGAATCAAATTATACATTATATATGAGCACCAAATTATACCTTAATTCAGCTGGAAAAATCCATATGAATCACCGAAATATTGAACAATTTTGCTTTTTACTATTATAGTTTTCATTTCAAAAATGTACAGAAACCTCCAAATGTATCTTGTCTGTTGCAATGAGTCCATTATATTTAACTTTTTCTGCTGATGAAAAGATGGTTTTATATATGAAATATGTAGTTGGTTTATCAAGATCTAGAGTTTCTCTGCAGTTGGCTCTGGGACATCATGGGAATATATCTCTAGTGTAACAAAAATGGACAATGTTTCGGAAAGTTTGAGTGAAAACAAGCCATGAGATCAGTGTTATGCAATAACACTAAATACTAAATAATTAACTTTTTTGGGGGGGCCCGGTTTTGGGGCCTGAACTCTGGGCCTGGGCGCTGTCCCTCAGCTCTTCAGCTCAAGGCTAGCACTCTACCACTTGAGCCACAGCACTACTTCCGGCTTTTTTCTTTTTGCTTATGTGGTGTTGAGGAATCCAACCCAGGGCCTCATCATGCAAGGCAAGTGCTCTACCACTGAGCCACATTCCCAGCCCTAAATAATTAATTTTTAATATAACATTTTAAGGGTTTTGGTAAAAATAATGAATTATATTTCAAATCTTGCCTAATAAAAGGGCATATTAACTCTCACCATATATATGTTATATATATATATATATAATAGATAGTATATATATAATAGTCTAAAAGTTTAATTTAATCCCCATCACTATCAAAACCCCACCAATACCAAATGAATCATATTTAAACAAACAAAGTTGCTTTTCTGTCATTTTCTAAGCTTCTAACCTCAGAAGTACATAATGTGTAGAGTGAGACTTTGGGGAAATTGTACAAAGGATGTAATACATCAAGGGACTACTAATATTTGAGAAAGGTATTATAAAGAATGTTACAACTGATGGGGCTGGGAAGGTGGCTCAGTGGTAGAGCACTTGCCTTGCATGCACGAGGCCCTGGGTTCAATTCCTCAGCACATAAGCAAAAAAAAAAAAGCCAGAAGTGGCACTGTGGTTCAAGTGGTAGAGTGCTAGCCTTGAGCTGAAGAGCTGAGGGACAGGACCCAGGCCCAGAGTTCAGGCCCCACGACCTGGCCCCACTCCCTCCCCCAAAAAAGGTCAATGTAGATCTAGCCTTATTTTCCCAGCCCATCAGAGTCTATAACTAGAGAACATTTTTAGAAGTGTTTCAGGCACAACATAGCTCCCAACCAAATATTTTTCCAAGTGCTAACTTACTAGGGTACTGAATGAATTTTAAATAAGGGGGAAAAATTTCCTAGCAACACGAAACTAGAAGTAATCATTTACAATGTTTTGGAAGGTATTAATTATTTGTAGTATAAAATAATTTTGCCCCAATGATTAATTTTCAATCACTCAGGTAATTTTTGAAGCATAAAGTATTTTTTAACTGGAGCATGCTCTTCACTGCTGTCATTCATGCTGGAATGCTGGCTCCTTTCATCTGTAAAATGGGTAGACATCTGAGTCATACCCACCCAAAGTGAGCAACACACAGATTACTAAACTAATACTTTAACAGTTTTTTCATGTTTGCAGAATCTTGTCATTTTCATTTTGCTATATTAAAGGACCCACATTTATTCAGTCCCTCCCTTATTCCGTGATTGTAGAAAACAGACTACATCTGTGGGAGAGCAAACATTGTTTCTTCTCTCCAGATGTCTGCTTTTCCTCCCAGAAGTTGGAGAGCATTGGACAAGCAATAACAGATGATGAACACATGCATAACTACAAATGGGCAAGCTGATTGTTTTCAAAATTGGTATAAACATTTGCTCTTGGGTTGAGATTTAGCCCATAGCACATCTTTACATTTGTGTTATAAACTCCCAACTTAAAAAAAAATGTTTATAATAGAAGTGCTGACAATGTGAAAATTCAGTTATGGTCAGGAAAGCAGTTTTGTTTAAAAATGCTATTTTGCACTTCCATATTTGCTTCCTAACCAGTGACTGCGATGTCAATTTCTGCAAAGTTTTTTTCTAGTCCAAAGGAGAATTTGACAACAGTTTTGAAATGAGCAGGAGATCTGAATTCCAGCTTCTTGCTTCTTCAACAAATAACAAAGTATAGGGGCACACATTGGTCACTTAACTGGTTGCATAGCTGATGATGATAATAATAATGAATGAGAAGGAAGAGAATTAAGCTTATTGTTCAACAGAGAGATATTTTTGCTTTTATGTGACATTTGAAAATGGCTACAATTATTAGGAAATACTTTCCATTGCATGGCCTTGACTATATGCCAACACACAGGGATTGCATTGATGATGAGGGGTTATTAAATAAGGTCAGAGAAATCCCTTGACTTGGTTTTAAATTACTTCATGTGGGACTGAAAATGTTGTTTGCACCCTAGTATTGGCATCACCATGACCCCAGGAAGCTAAGTCAGATGTCCCCAGAGGCCTTGCTATGTCAAAAGAACTATGGTCTTTGATTATTCAGATGGATTGTAAAGAATGTCTTATTGTTCATTCACAGAATGGCTGAAAAATATGAATGTATATATATTAAATGTATTTATATACATCACTATAAATTTAAGTAGATATGAAATGTATATTAATATATAGACAAAATGAAGACAGAGAAAAGTAATGAAGATGTACTTTCAGAAGCAAGGGACCGTTTCTCAAAAACTTTGGGTGAAAATCATAGAAATTTCTGTGTATGATTCTGGATGATGATGGAAACCTGTGCTATAAGATTAGAGAAACAATTTAAAGTGGAAATTAAAGCTATTACGTTTTGGTGCTCCAGAATCTTCTTTTGATTTTAATTCATTTTCAGAGGAACTAAATATTTTTTATAATGAAAGGAAAAAGTCATGATACTTCCATTTCTGTGACTAGGCAAAGACTCCCCATGTCTACCTTCAATATATGTGTCTCAGCAGTATCAATTACTGTGGCTTCTGACATGAGAATGAGGGCAAAGAGATTTTAATTCTTTTTTATTTTTCCAGTCCTGGGGCTTGAGCTCAGGACACTGTTCTTGAACCTCTTTATGTTCAAGGCTAGCACTCTACTGCTTGAGCCACAGCACCACTTCTGGCTTTTTCTGAGTAATTACAGTAATTAGTGTCTTACAGCCTTTTCTACTCCTCCTGGCTTCAAACTGATCCTCAGATCTCAGCCCCCTGCTAGCTAAGATTACAGGCATGAACCATTAGTACCTGGATGGTATTTAATTCTTGATACAAAAACACCTAATAGATCTCTCTGGAAAAAAATATTAGTTTTCTAAATAGGGACCAATATACTCACACTTAGACTTTTCCTAATGTATGTTTTTAATGATTTGAACATGTATGCAAAGTTCTAACACTGATATTTTCCTGCCAAACACACAGATTAAAGAATATTTTTCTCATTCAATTGTTTTTGCATAATAACTCCTAAATTAATACATAAAGGAGGGCAAAACATTAAGTAAGGAATTCAATTAATAGGAAGCCATGTAAGCATTGAGGAGAATATGGGATTTACCTTCGTACTTTTTGTTTAAGGCTCAAATCATATAAATATCCAACTTTGCCAAGGGTTAAAAAGACTCCCGTTGGAAGGAGAAGGATTGGGATTGGAGGGGGAGGGAGGAGGCTGGGAAGGGATGTGAAGGGTAAACAAAGGAGGAGGCTGCAATGCTTGGTAAGAAATGTACGCATTATCCTGCCCATGTAATTGTAAC
>NW_012276389.1:0-4589 GCF_000151885.1 Dipodomys ordii
TTCCTTCCTTCCTTCCTTCCTTCCTTCCTTCCTTCCTTCCTTCCTTCCTTCCTTCTTCCTTCCCTCTTTCCCTCCTCCTTCCTTCCCTCTTTCCCTCTTCTTCTTTCCTTCTTTCCCTCCCTCCCTCATTCCCTCCCTCTCTCTCCCCCTTTCTCTCTTTCTGTCCTTCTCTCTTTCACTTTCTTTTAAAGGAGGTAGTAGGATTCGAACTCAGAGTCTTCTACTTGTACTGTACAACTTGAGCCAGGACCCCCCCATCCCTTCCCTCTCTTTATGTATCCTTCAGTAGATAAAAATAAAGGTAGAATTCAAAGTTTCTCAAAGTTTTTCCCAGCAGATTAATCTGCAGGTCTTTACATTTTCAGACAGCTAGGAGTCACCCTTAAAGACTTCTCATTTCCCATGAATGCCAAGATCACTGCATACCAGTAACAATGCCAAAGTTTATTGAGCACGTGTGATGTATTAACACTAAAAAGTTTGGGAATATAGTCTCAACTATATGTAATGCCTGCATTCACTGAGCTTGTATTTCAGTAGAAGAAATGATCATAAACATATGAAAGGCATTTTAAAAGTATTCCATCAATACTATATGGTTGTAGATTTCAGAGACTTTATCTATGAAACATGTTAAAATAAAGAGTCTAGGCATAACTTCTGGTGAATTTATTAAAAACGCCTTGTGACTTTATTAATGACGGCATATACCTACTCCTGTATGGCCATTTTTACGCTAGAGTGGGAGAGAAAGACAAGGAAAGAAATGATTCCATTTTCCTATCCAGAGGTGTTTTAGCAAAGCACCTTGGAAGAAAACCTAAGGTCACAGAAGAAATGAGCAGGATTTGTGAGGTCCTGACCCCGGGGCCTGGTCTGTCTTGACATGTACTGAAACCTCACCATGTTCTGATTAAATCCTATTATTCCTGCCCCTTGGCCCCCCAGGACTTTGCTTCTGAGCACAAATGCATTCTTCCCAATGACACTAACCATTGGCAATGTCTTCGGTGGTGTCCAAAGGTTGCAAATATGCTGACAAAACCACACAGGCCAAGGACTCATCTCAGTCCCAAGGTGCTTTTTATGTCTTAGAATAAACCAAACTGTTACTCTATGAGTTTCAGAAAAGTCAAGGATGGGGTACATCCAGCACAGTCCTGGGGTGATAAATCTGAGAAGAAGCAGACATTTTCCCTCACCTATCTATATCTTCCTTGGGTCTCCACAACCAGTGTTCTAGAATGTTCTACAATGTGCTGTAGTATTCTTCCAAGCGGGCGGATGGTTCCTTAGCCAAGTAGAGTTACCAAGAGGCTGCTTTCATTTGGGCTGTCAAAGAAGAATGATCCAACCCATTGAATTCTTTCCCTTTTCCTTGCACATTCCTCATAGACTTCCTTTTCCTATTATCTGCAAAGTGTTTCAGCTGGAGAGAGAGACGCCATCTTTAGAGAGAAGCTAGTTGCGAAGACATACATCCTTAACTGTCCTTATTTCTCAGGGGAGATGGAATAACTCTGGAATGATTCTGGACAGGTCTTGTCATTCATAGAAATGGTGACATTTCTGTGAATTTTGGACAACTAAAGCTGGTGGCTTAGAAGCTTCCCCCCCCCACATCCCGAGCAAACTAAGTCAAATTAATTTGTAGACAGCAGCAGATTGTACGGTTTGTACCCTTTTTAAATGTGTAAGAGGCTGTAACTCACCATCCTTCTTTGTGATTCTGGTCCAAAAGAAAACCTTCAGCTTCAGAATTAAAGCTCAGCATCTTAATCAACTTATTTATGAGGTGCCGAGAATGCAGGAAATCAAGGGCATCTAACACGGCGCCTCTGTCAGCGTTTACATTGTGGTGGTGCTTCCTATCACAATGAAGGATAAAAATCTCATCTCGAATATCAGTTCTCACCGATCAGATGCTTAGTGGCTCCAAACATGTCTTCTTCTTAGGGAGAATTGATTTTCCCTGGCAGAGATAACTTATTTTCTCCCCCTCTTCTTGTACTGTTGCTGGGGCTTAAACTCCAGGCTTTAAACTCTTGTGTGGCTGGTACTCTATCCCTGGAGCTACCTTTCCACTCTAGCCTTTGTTCTGGTTAATTGTACAAACCCAAGTATAGGTAAGATGGTCTATGGCATGATCAATTTTATCAAAGCAATGCACATAGGTAGAAACATTAAGAAGATAAAATAGATTACTTCCTGACTTAACCAGAGCTTTTTAAATTCTTGGTATCTTCCTTAAAACATGTTTTTAAGTTTAGTGTTTGACACAGGGTCTTATTACATAGTTCCGGCTGTTTGCAAACTGAATGCTATCGAGCTAAAGGCATGAGCCACCATGCCCAACTTTTAAAAAACTTTTAAAGACAATTTGACAAAGCATTCATATTCTACTGCAGCCTCAAGATACACATTCATTTGTGCCTATGAATGAATATGTGTGCATATGTGTATGTATGCCTAAGTGTATTGTGTATGTCCATATGTATGTATGTGTATTGCACAGACACAATTTTTCTACTCTTCTTGCCCTCCATATGGATCCTCACTTGATTTTTTTTTTTTGGATTTTCTACAATGATTAGGCACTCTATATGTAAAAAGAACCCCTCAGCTGTTTCCTTCATCACAGTAAGCTTACACTTCTTTTTGATCCAATTTACATGGAATTTCTTCTGTCTTAATGCAACTGTCATTTGGGCCCTCACAGGCTGAGTTTATAAAATCAGTATGCACAATCAAATAACATGAGACAAGCTTCATATTTTCCGATGAGAGAAGAAGATCTGCAATTGATTTTTAGCAGCGAGAGAGATGTGCGTTATCTGCTTATTTGCTTGTAGTGAAAGCTTTTCCTTTGAGGTTGACGGCATCCCTCCGAACATTTTCATCTCAGCGGCAAGCCTCTTTAGAATCTGAATAGAAGCTTCCTGGAAATATTATTTTTGGAAAGCAGAGACTAATTGAAAGTCAACACTAATAATGCAAGACTGTCATCAATGGCGAGAAAACCATAGGAATGAGTCTGGTTTATGAAGTTGAGCCAGAGCATCTGGGTCCCTCCTTGGTGTACAGGCCTAACCTTTGACTCACACAGCTAGCACTGGAGCCTAAGGAAGACATTTTGGAATCAGCCAAGTCTTGCCAACCAAGATTCACCGGTGTGGTGCACCATCTTGATTCTGAATCACGTTCTTTATTAACAATTTAAGAGGAGACATCCCTTTGCTATCATGTTTTTGTTGGTGTTGTTGTTGTTGGTCATTGGGCTTGAACTCAGGGGTTGGGTGCTGTCTCTGAGCTCTTTTGTTCAAGGCTACTCTTCCACTTTGAGCCACAGCTCTACTTCCAATTTTCTGGTGGTTCATTGGAGATAAGAGTCTCACAGAGACTTTTCTGCCTGGGCTGGCTTTAAACTGTGATCCTCAGATCTCAACCTCTTGAGTAGCAAGGATTACAGGCATGAGCCACTCGCTCCAGGCTATCTTTTTTAAAACTTATGTTTAGGTAATTGTACAAGGAAGTTCCCATTTAACAAAGCAGTTTATGAATACAGGACATCTTGATCAATGTTACCCCCTTCAAACATTTTTCTCCCATCCTGCCCTAACCTACTCCTTTTGCTATCTTGGTATTACCTACAACTTTTAATCTTTACTGAATGCTTATCAGACATACAAACTATGGTGTTGAGCCCAGTAATTTTGATATAGACTCTACTGTTTGGGAATCAACTTTATTTTAGTAGACCGGAAATGAGAAAACTTGTAGATGCAATAAAAAGCATCGTTGAGCACATGGTTGGTTAGGTCTCATAGCGTTTTACAGTGTTTGAACCTGAGACTTTGGAAGACTTTCAAAGGTAGTTATGGTGCATGACCTTTGACTTCCATTGCCAACCCCAAATGATTATGTATTCCTTGATGAAATCTATGGTCACAGCAGAGGGCCTCAGTGCCATATTCATCCCTCACGATCCCTGCTCCCAGCTCTGTGATCCAAGGCTAGCCTGTCCCAGACTTTTAAAAAACATTTCCATCTCTAAGAGCTACCGGGGAGACAAACATACCTGCAGTTGATTGGACAAAGTGCTTGCTGACTGGCTCCGAACATGGACTTCTTCATATTTTGTAAACTTCTTTGCCTCTATTTCATAACTTCTCCCTGGAGATTTATTGATATTGCACCAGAAAATAAATCTAAAAATGTTTCTCTTCTGCAGTGTTACCTGGCACACATAACTCAATCTGAGCTTGGATCAGTCCAGCTTTAAAAATCAAGAACTGTCTGGAGGCTGCTTATATACATACATGCAAGAGTTGGCACACAAGATGCCAAAGAGGCCAGGAGGAGACACTGTTGAGATACTTGAGGTATCAAACCAGATTGTTGGAAGCAATCAGAAGCCACTTCCGGCTTTACCTGGGAAGGCTTTTTGACTCTTTACCTTCCATTGAGCTCCTCTTTCCTGCAAAGTAGAAGGGAGAAGCATTCATCAGGACATTTCAAGCTTTTTGGTTTCTGAATATTCTTCCCCTTCCATAACAGAAAGAGAGAGAGAGAGAGAGAGAGAGAGAGAG
>NW_012276390.1:0-1272 GCF_000151885.1 Dipodomys ordii
CTTTCAATGTTTTGGGGTTTTTTTTGGTCAGTCGTGAGGCTTTAATTCTGGGCCTGGATGCTGTCCCTGAGCTTTTCAGCTCAAGGAAAGTGCTCTACCACTTGAGCCACAGTGCCACTTCCAGATCTTTCTGCTTATGTGGTGCTGAGGAATCGAACCCAGGGCCTCATGCATGCAAGGCAAGCGCTCTACCACTGAGCCACCTTCCCAGCCCCCTCCATGAGACTCTTATCTCCAATTAACAACAACAACAAAACCAACCAAACAAAGAAAAAACAACTAACCTTAGTACTAAGTGCCAGACTTGAGTAGAAAAAGTGAGTGAAAGACCAACGCCCTGACTACTGGCACAAAAATTAAATAAGTAATTAATTAGTAAAAGTTGACTAATACAGCTGGTTTCCATTTAGGGAAATGGGGGGGGGAGAGTGAAGAAAGGAAAAATTCTATCTCACTTTCCCTTTCTGCCTCAGAAGAATCCCCACTCCTCACATCTACCCTAGGCTCCTATGCTTCCAGCCCAAGTTCCTTCCTTTGAGTACCACTGTCCATTCAACCATCCTAAACAATCTTTTAGGCTTGGCCTCATATGCATCCATACTGCTGTACAACCCCAACTGCCACCTATCTCCAGAAAGTTTTCATCTTTCCAAACTGAAATTCCATATCCATCAAACACCTTCCCCCTACTATCTCCATTATTTTCCTTCCTTCTAGGTCCTGACAACCACCATTCTATGTGCCTATAACTTTAACTGTCTCAATTCTTTTTTTTTTTTTTTGGTCAGTTGTGGGGCCTGAACTCTGGGTCTGGGCGCTGTCCCTCAGCACTTCAGCTCAAGGCTAGCGCTCTACCACTTGAGCCACAGCACCACTTCCGGCTTTTTTTCTTTTTGCTTATGTGGTGCTGAGGAATAGAACTCAGGGCCTCATGCATGCAAGGCAAGCGCTCTACCACTGAGCCACCTTCCCAGCCCCTCTCAATTCTTTATGTAAATTAAATTCCTAATGTTTGTCATTGGAGTCTGGCTTGTTCCACGTCTTCGAGGTTCAACCTGTCGGAATTTTATCCTTCTTTTGGGCTATCAATCTGTACCAACCAAGATGCTCTTGATTACAAACAACCAAAACTTGATTTAACCCAATTTTTTTTGTTGTTGGTGGTGGTTATGGGCTTGAATTCTGGGCCCAGGCACTGTCCCTCAGCTCTTCAACTCAAGGTGAGTGCTCTACCTCTTGAGCCATAGCACCACTTCCGGTTTTCTGAGTGGT
>NW_012276391.1:0-1794 GCF_000151885.1 Dipodomys ordii
TAATCCTAGCTACTCAGGAGGCTGAGATCTGAGGATCATGGTTCAAAGCCAGCCTGGGCAGGAAAGTCTGTGAGACTCTTATCTCCAATAAACTACCAGAAAACTGGAAGTGGCACTGTGGCTCAAGTGGTAGAGCGCTTGCCTTGAGCTGAAGAACTGAGGGCAGCATTCAGGCCCAGAGTTCAAGCCCCATGACCAACCAAAACATAATTATAAAAGAATACTGCCAGTAAGTTGTGTGTCTCTCCAACATCCACAACCATGTTTTAATATGTTATTTGCTGCTATATATTCATTTTGACATGTCAAGTGATTTTATTCTTCTATTTTTCTGTATTCTAAAATGTTTAGAGTCAATAGCTAATCTTTCCATAATCTAGCATGAAATTACCTATTTTCATGTTTTGAAAACTTAAGAAAAAATCTTAATAATTGCATTGGACACAGCTTTTTATTTACTTGTATAAAACATATTTAAGCTCCCTAAAACTGAACATGAGAAAAGCTAGTCTTTCCTGAGTCTTTCCTAGTCTTTCACTGTACTGTTTATTTTGAAAAATATTGACAGTAATACATTTTAATACATGCAAAAAAGTGATACGATATGTTTCTACCTTTGCAATAATATTTTCATTAAAAAATTCTGAAAACATACATACTCTGATTTAGGATATTTCAAAAAAATAGAACAAGCCAGGCACTGGTGGCTCATGCCTATAATCCTATCTACAAAGGAGGCTGAGATCTGAGGATCATGGTTCAAAGCCAGCCCGGGCAGGAAAGTTCATGAAACTCTTATCTCCAATAAACCACTAAAAAACCAAAGTGGTGCTGTGGCTCAAGCGGTAGAGCACTCGCCTTGAGCTGAAAAGCATAAGGACAGCACCCAAGAGAATTCAAACCCCACTACGGACAAAAAAATTTAAAGCATAAAAAATAGAACATTTTCTTTTATGAAAAATTGCTCTGTTTCGACATTTGGGGAATTTTGGCATAAAGTTGGTCAATGAATGAAGAGCGCTGACACTTTACAATAGTTTTCGAATGTGTACAGGTGAAATGTTTTCTCTGTTGAAAGAAACCAATCAAAAGAACCCAATATTGTCCATAAAAAAATGGAGAGGGTTGGAAGTGCTGCAAAGGCATCCAGGTTTGCACGAGCCAGCTCAGAACAATGGGGAAAACATAGCTGCATTCGCACGACATTGCCTCCTGTCTCTTTAAACTTAGTTGTAGAACAAACATAGTGAACTTTTGTAATCCCGAACCTCCTTCATGAGCACCATGTATTTTAAGAAGACTCTGAGATGGTGTTTTCCACATAAAAAAGAAGAAGATTCTGTGTGCTAGAGGTGGGGCCAGAATGGTTCTGAAGTAGCTATGCTAACCAGTGCTAACCTGTTGATGGAAAGATGAGTGCAGTGGCTTGCAGTTAGAAGACTTGAAATACTGGCTTTCCCTCTTCTGGCTATGTGTCCTTGACTTCTGCCCTCCCAGATGTCAGGGACCTCCTTTGTGGTACACCACTTGTTAGAGCAAATGGGATAAATGCTGTGAACGTTTGCAGTAAGCTCTGAAGGCTTCGTCAATTGTCATTTATGACATTTAATGTCAAGATTCAACTCAGTAACATACAAAGTGATTTTTAGTCAGTCAGGAACTACGATGCTGTTCCTGGTCTTGTCACTGATATAAGTACCACGAAATGATAGACTAATCAGGAAAGAAGGGAGGAAGGGAGGAAGGAAGGAAGGAAGGAAGGAAGGAAGGAAGGAAGGAAGGAAGGAAGGAAGG
>NW_012276392.1:0-1800 GCF_000151885.1 Dipodomys ordii
CCTTCCTTCCTTCCTTCCTTTCTTCCTTCCTTCCTTCCTTTCTTCCTTCCTTCCTTCCTCCCTTCCTTCCTTCCTTCCTTCCTTCCTTCCTTCCTCTCTCTCTTTCTTTCTTTCCTTCTTTTTCTTTTTTTTTGAGAAGTAGCCTCAGACAGACCTTGGTATCAAAGAAGTCCAGGAATCTAAAAACGTTTTAAAGCAGATTACAAATCCCTCCTAACAAAGCAAAGCAAATCACTGATCAATAAGGGAGCCAAGTTTAAATTGTTTCCTAGGGGAAAAAAGTGCTCAAAAACTTTTTAGGGTAATAGATAAGAAACCAAACCTTTTATTCTTTGGAGCAAGGCCCTTCTAGTAATATCTTTTCCTCTTCTCCAGAGAATCTCTCTTGGGATGAGATACCCCCCCACCAATTGTTGCTCTCTTCTGGCTGAACAGGGCCTTGCGGCTGGAAAGGGCTTGTAACACAGCTTCCAAAGAAAGGAGGAAAATTGGTCTTTAATCTAGTGCTTTGTCTAGTGCTTTGTATCATTTTAGCTACCAGTTCCTCATGGCATAACTGCAATCCCATTTATGAACAGTTCTTGTGAAACCAAACCGGGGAAGAGAGGCATGATGGCAGTAAAATCTACTTGGAGCCTAAAGAAAATCATCAACCAAGAAAGTCCCCGTGTTCAAGTCACCAAAGGCACAAAATTGTCCTGAGTAGATTGTAGCTTGCATCTTCCATGGAGACATGTGGGGGATATTGCTTATACCCCTCAGGATCGTTCTCAACTCAGATTTCAGCTTCATCAGTGACTGAATTCCAACAGGGCATTTAAAAACAAGGGGAGACAGAAAAGAAAGAACACCAACATGCAAGTGGTGTTCAATTTATTCACATATGTTCCAAATGGCACAGAGATAAGTGAAAAGGGGCTGGTGCTTTTTCTTTTCTTTCTTTCTTTTATTTTTTTAATGATTTCATTATCACCAGACAAGAATGGAAAGATCATCCAGATGTGATTGGAAAGATAGAAAAAGATTAAAATAACAATAATACTACGCCGGGTTCTCTGTCCCAATAAACAACTAAGGCCGACCAATGAATCTTTGAAGTTAGACTTATTTGCAAATCATTTTATTTTAAAAGGAAGGTTGTGATTATGTCAAAAAGTGAAAACTTTTAGAAACATTTGGCTTTGGCCTGGATCTCTCTCCCTCCATGAACACTAGAGAAGAGAGAGAGGGCTGTAATTCTAGCAGCCTGGTGGGCAAGAGGGTGAAGGGAGGCTCTAATTACTCAGATCTCACAGGCTGAGCAGAAGCTTGGCTAGTGACTACCCACACAACCGTGTCACACCACAAGCTCATGTGGAGGGTGTGGATTATTCCTATCCCAAGAGTTGGTGCTTGGGTCACAGATCTATCTCTTCTCTAAGTTGGCCCACGTGGATGTGACACACTCAACATTGTTGCAAAGTGACCAGCCACTCCTGATTGAACAAGGCTCTTTTCCTGGAGATGGGAAGGACCTCAAGAAGTGAACATGATAGGCCCTGGTGGCTCACGCCTGTAATCCTAACTACTCGGGAAGCTGAGATCTAAGGATCACAGTTTGAAGCCAGCCAAGGCAGAAAAGTCCATGAGCCTCATATCTCCAGTTAACCAGCATAAAGCCAGAAGCAGAGCTGTGCCTTCAGAGAAAAAGCTAAGGGACAGTGCCCAGGCTCAGACTTCAAGTACTGAGGGCATGTGCATGCATGCATACACACACACACACACACACACACACACACACACACACACACACACACACAC
>NW_012276393.1:0-1326 GCF_000151885.1 Dipodomys ordii
TTTCTTTTTGCTTATGTGGTGCTGAGGAATCGAACCCAGGGCCTCAGGCATGCAAGGCAAGCGCTCTACCACTGAGCCACCTTCCCAGCCCTGATACTTTCATTTTAAATATAACATACTTGGTAACGTTTACACTACCTTAAAATGCAATTATTAGTTTGCCATAATCTTACACCTGACAGTTGTGTGGTACTATATAATCAAAAACTCTTAGCAAGCCCAGTGTTGATGGCTCACCCCTGTAATAGTAGCTATTCAGGAGGCTGAGATCTGAGGATCCCAGTTCAAAGCCAGCTGGGGCAGGAAAGTCCATGAAACTCATCTCCAATAAACCACCAGAAAACCAAAAGTGGCACTGTGGAGCAAGTGTAGAGTGCTAGCCTTAAGCTGAAGCGCTGAGGGACAGTGCCCCGGCCCAGAGTTCAAGCTCCATGACTGACCAAAACGAAAACAACCCTTAGCAAAATACCTTTTACACACTCAAAACTGAAAGGGCAAGTCCAGGGACTGAAACCAAATCCAATTCACACTTATTGTCAGTAGCCACTGAAATCATCATTCTAAATATGTCATTGACTTAAACAACATCAAGATCCCATTTCTGTTTAAGGATTTGTCAGTTACTCATTTTGGAGAAGTAAACAAAGTAACAGATGTGCTCACCCAACAAGCTTCTTTGTATCTGAGACTAACAGTCATAGCTTTGGCTAGGGACTGCACATTTAGATTCTAAAACTGGTGAAACCACAACTGTTGCTTGGTAACAAGCCAAATCGAAAGATTTGCCATTGGCTTAGGCCATTCCTTACTCTATGAACAGGATGTTTGGGACCTAGTTCAACATATGTGTTAATATTTCTGGGTAATAATATACTACCATAAAAACATTTATTTTTCTCCAGCCCCTGATGGTAAGAAATCTGTGGTATTTCTAGCTCAGCTTTTTTTTTTTTTTCTTGGACTACTGAACTCAGGTGATCTACCCCTTGAGTCATGCTGCCAGCCCCAAATGAAGGATCAAACAACACTATACAAATAAGATCGGGTCCTAGTGCCACACATACACAACTTCCTTAACATCAAGTGAATAAGTGTGTAGGGAAGACCACAAAATATTTAATTACAGTTACAAACAAGCATTTTATCTTATATATTTATTGACTGAATCCCTGGAGTCAGTATCTCTTAATTTCCTGTTGTTTTGGTGTTTTGTTTTGTTTTGTTTGGTCGGTCATGGGGCTTGAACTCTGGGCTTGGGCACTGTCCCTCACCTCTTCATCTCAAGGCAAGTGCTCTACCGCTTGAGCCACAGCGCCACTTCCAGCT
>NW_012276394.1:0-1206 GCF_000151885.1 Dipodomys ordii
TTTTTGCTTATGTGGTGCTGAGGAATTGAACCCAGGGCCTCATGCATGCAAGGCAAGCGCTCTACCACTGAGCCACCTTCCCAGCCCTTAATATAATTTCTTATAGGTCCATCCATTTCCCTGCAAATGACATATTATTCTTTCTAATTGATGAGAAAAATTCCATTGTATATATGTACTACATTTTCTTGATCTATTTATCTGGGCTGTTTATATAACTTGGCTCTTGTGAATAATCCAACAATGAACAAGTATGTTCAAATGTCTTTACTCTATCCTGACTTGTAATGTTCTGCAAACCCTAGCTTCTTAACTACAGTGTAGATCATCTGCAGCAAAGCCCTTCTTCTCCCCCACAAGCTAAAGGGGGCTGTGGGTCCCAGTTTCTCCTCTGCTCAAAGACAAGCTCATGTTGCACCCTGTGTGCCCAGGAGATGGCGCCAGAGCCACCTCAACATAGATAGGGAGAGGACTCTGCTTTTGTCCATCCAGCGTTTTCTTCCCAGGTCTTCCAGCAACATCCCCAGCTCTTGCATCCCTGGTGGCATGCAACATCCATGTGCACACATGAGTCTCTGGCTTCTAGGGCCTGAGGCCTGGTACCCTGAATTCTACCTCCGCAGCAGGTTGGCTGAGCTGAGCCAACACCACATCCCATCCTGAGCACCCACCGCATGCTAGGTTGAGCACTTGGTCTCCCTTTGCCTTGTTGAGTAGCTGCTGTAGTAACTGCTTGTCTGCCCTGAACAGACTGAAAGACTGCGGAGAGAAGCCAGGAAAGGGAGTATCGAGGCCGGAGGACCTGCAGCTCATAGGCCGTCTGCAGACTCGCCTGAAGGAGAGGGAAGAGATCATCAAGCAGCTCACGGTGAGGCGGCAGCATGAGGCAGGGCTGTCAGCTGCCACCTGTAAACCTCTGGGTGCATAGCGGGGGCCTGGGGCTTACTGTACGCCAGGTGCATGGCTAACAGCCTAACATTTGGCCTTATGGAGACTCGTCCTTCTGGGTTTTTTTTGAGTATTAAAAAGCACTCCTTAAAAATTGATATAGGAGGGCTGGGAAGGTGGCTCAGTGGTAGAGCGCTTGCCTTACATGCATGAGGCCTTGGGTTCAATTCCTCAGCACCACATAAGCAAAAAGAAAAAAGCCAGAAGTGGCGCTGTGGCTCAAGTGGTAGAGTGCTAGCCTTGAGCTGAAGAGCTGAG
>NW_012276395.1:0-2079 GCF_000151885.1 Dipodomys ordii
CAGGGCCTCATGCATGCAAGGCAAGCACTCTACCACTGAGTCACCTTCCCAGCCCCTCTGTGGAATCTTTTGAGGAACCTCCATACTACTTTCCAAAGTGGTTGAACAAGTTTACACTCCCACCAACAATGCATTAGGGTTATAAGGTACCACGTGATTTTTTTTGTTGCTTTGTATGTCTCTTCCCCACGGTATAACCCCTGTTTTCAGTATATTTGATGTTGGTATAATTTGGAGAGGGGAAGGGAAAAAACAAATTGTTTTAAATAGGGATACAGGTTGACCCACTGCAACGATGAGACGTGTAGTTGTGGAGATGGGAGGGAAGGGATGGGAGAGGAAAAACGAAGGAGGAGGCAACACTTTTTGATAAGAAATGTACTCATTACCTTGCTTATGTGATTGTAATCCCTCTGTACAGTATTTTCACAATAAAAAACTTATTAAAAATAAAATAAAATAAATAATGGGGCTGGGAATGTGCCTTAGTGGCTTAGTGCTTGCGTAGCATGCATGAAGCCCTGGGTTTGATTCCTCAGTATCACATAAACAGAAAAAGCCAGAAGCAGTGCTATGGCTCAAGTGGTAGAGTGCTAGCCTTGAACACAAGAAGCACAGGGACAGTGCCCAGGCCCTGAGTTCAAGCCCCAGGACTGGCAAAAATATTTTTTAAAAATATGCCACTGTAATTTAGTTTACTTCAGTAATTTGCAATAAAAAGTAAGTGTAAGATATTGAGATTTTGATTGGTGAGTGGGTAAGTGTTGGGAGTAATTTTGTTTCTTTCATTATTTTAATTATTATTTTCCATAGATAGCTAATTTATATAACTTCAAAAGAGAAATATACATTCAGCTATCAAGTGTTATAAACAGATATATAGATCAGAAGCAACCTTGGATTGGATATGTGAATCAGAATGGTATCCTTGCCCTTAATCTGGTGTTAAATAAATGTATCAGTGTAATTGTTATCCAGTCAGATTTCAAAAATACGTGTCAGGTGATGTGCTTCTAGCTTACTATATATTAGAGAATCTTCTAACTGAAGGCCAAAGTCCAAGGCCTTAATAGAGAAGATCTTTTATAGAATGGCATCTGCAATTGCCTCTCATCTCTTCATTTGTTATTTCTACCACAAACACTTCCCTCTAGACATAAAATTACTTGTGGTTGCACAAATAAGTCATGCAATTTCATATCTGTGATTTGTTCCTACTTCTTACAGTGTTCTCACTTTTTTCTCTCTCACACACATACACACACACACACACACACACACCTCTTTCACTTTAATTCTACCAATAACTTTTATTCATTATTTTAATGTTTGCTTATCGAACATTGTTAGAAAAGCAATTCTGACTATCCAAGGTCAAAATATGGTGCTCCTGATGTCTGTTCTTATTGCAAACACATGGTAAATAATCGCATGCAGGCAATTATATTTTGTATTGTCATTTTCAAGTTTTTTCCATGTTTGTGACTCAGACCTTTGCTTTCTGAGACGAAGGGTGGTATGCTTAGTGTCAGTAGGTTCCTGGTCCATAATAGTTGGCAAGGCACACAAATTAATGACTAAATATGACAGCATTTATCTGTTACTTATTAAATCAGTGTGTATTTGAAATTGGGGATAAGCCACACTGAAAAGGGTTTACAGATAATAACAATAAATACTGGGCATGCTTTGTTTTATTCACATGCATGCACCCACATAATAAGTAATGTTTACTCTATTATAAAAATTATAATCGCAGGTTCAAATGTTGGCTGCTTAGCCTAGATTGTTCATGTATCAGTGATCTTGTTTGTTTCTTTCTTATTCTCACATGTCAGAATCTAAACATAACCCTGACTTGTAGGAGTTTCTGTAGGACTAAAGAGCTGAGATATGCCGGGCGCCGGTGCCTCAGGCCTGTAATCCTAGCTACTCAGGAGGCTGAGATCTGAGAATCACGGTTCAAAGCCAGCCCGGGCAGGAGAGACCTTGAGACTCCTATCTCCAATAAAAACCACCAGAAAACTGGAAGTGGCGCTGTAGCTCAAGTGGTAGAGCGCTCGCCTTGAGCTGAAGAGC
>NW_012276396.1:0-1464 GCF_000151885.1 Dipodomys ordii
ACCCAAAAAAAAAAAAAACTTCATGTTTTGGTGGTGGTATGTGTGTGTGTATGCTGGTCCAGGTGCTTGAACTTGGGGATTTGGATGCTGTCTCTGAGCTTTTGTGTTCAAGGCTAACACTCTACCACTTGTCCACAGCTCCACTTGCTGCTTTTTTGGTAGTTAAGTCTCTTGGACTTACTGCTCTCAGGCCAGCTTTGAACTGTGATCCTCAGACTTCAGCCTCCTGAGTAGCTAGGATTATAAGCATGAACCACCAGCTCCTGGCTTTGTTTTATTTTGTTTCATGATACTGGGAATCAAATTTAGGGGCTCATGCTCAACTTGAGTAGAAACTTTAAAGCATACATTAGTTATTTAATGGGAATTTCCACTTGTTTTCTTTTCATACATGCAAATAAAGTACCTTTTTGATTTCTGTTGGTAGTGGGGCTTGAACTCAGGGCCTGGGCACTGTCCCTGAGCTTTTTCACTCAAAGCTAGTGCTCTATCACTATGAGCCACAGTGCCTTTTCCTGTTTTCTGGTGGTTTATTAGCGATATGACTCTCATGGACTTTTCTTACCAGGCTGGCTTTGAACCATAATCCATTCTGAACTGCTGTTCCTATGGGATATTTTCAGGTGCTTTGCAATACTATCTCTAAATGGAAATGTGTGGGGAAAGATTATAGAGAGTAGATTTTCAAATTAAAAGGAATGGCTAATTGTGAAATTATGTTCATTGCACTTCTACTTTTTTAGGATCCAGAGCAGCTACAGGATAAATCCAATGAGATTCTGACTGCCATAATCCAGGGAATGAGAAAAGAAGAGCCTAGTAATAATGTGAAGCTAGCTGCTACTAATGCACTCCTGAACTCACTGGAGTTCACCAAAGCAAACTTTGACAAAGAGGTGGGTTTTTGTGTGACAAGTGGTATGAGTTTGAGAATGAAAGATCAAAGAATTAATTGAAAGCATTGTTTTTATGATTTAGAAAGTTTGATCTTGTTTAGAAGCATTTGCCTCCATATTGAGATTTGTGTTGTGGGAGATCAGGCCATGAAGTAGATAGGTATTTGCCATTTCTCATAAGGCATAAGTATGGGAGTAGAGTATTTTGAAGAACTTTGTTTTATTCAAAAAAAGACTCCATTTCTCTCTTCCTCCGCTTTTGGCATTCATTCTTTCTGTTCCTGTCAGTTTTGACAACTGTAAATAACATATAAATAATGTCAGACAGTATTGATTACCTTAATTCACTTAGCATGTCCTCAAGGCTCACCTTCTCACAGCATATGTCAGAATTATTATTTTTTTAAATCTTTTACTTCTTTTTTTGGCGGGGGGGGGGGTAGGCAGGGGCGTGGGGAGTCCCGGTGTGGGGCCTGAACTCTGGGCCTGGGCGCTGTTCCTCAGCTCTTCAGCTCAAGGCTAGCACTCTACCACTTGAGCAACAATGCCACTTCCAGCTTTTTTTTTT
>NW_012276397.1:0-2315 GCF_000151885.1 Dipodomys ordii
GTATGTCCCTCCCCCACAGTATAACCCCTGCTTTCACTATATTTGATGTGGATATAATTTGTGGAGGGAAAGGGGAAAAACAAGTCGTTTAAATAAGGATACAGGTGGACCCGTTGCAACAATGAGAAGTACAAGTTGTCATGTCGAAAATGAACTTTACAACTTCGGTGGGGGAGGGGGAGGATTGGGGGGGCAGGGGGAGGCTGGGAAGGGATGGGAAGGGTAAACAAAGGAGGAGGCTACAACGCTTGATAAGAAATGTACTTACTATCTTGCCCATGTAATTGTAACCCCTCTGTACAGTATTTCCACAATAAAAAATATATATAATAAAAAAGAATATATACAAACCTACATATTTATTTAACTAACACATTGATTTAACACTGAAATTATGAGTTTTGTAGATTTTAGCTACATGATTAAATAATTTCAACAGTTAAGTTTTTGGCTTGGTTCTGGGGGGGAGCTATGTTAGAGATTGAGCCCCAGGCCTCACACATGCTAGGTAATCATTCTAATCACTAAGCTACCTCGATAGCCCAGTTTTAGCTTCTTCAATGTGTCTGAATAAAGACTCTCCAAAGGCATGGACATCCACACCCAAGAGCATTGTGAATATAGCGTTCTAATGGCAGAGGAGAGTTGGCATTTATGATGAGGTTAAAGGCACTCCAATGATAGATTGCCCAGTGTGATCGCCAGAGTTCTAAGTTGCCCAGGAGATGGAATTGCATCAAAGAATGTTCTGCTGGCTTTGACAATGACGAAAGGGACCACAAGCCAAAGCGCGTGAAGTGGCTTCTAAGCTGGAGTTGTCATGGAAACAGATTCTCCCCCAAAGACTCCAGAAGAAAAGTGTAAGCAAATGCATTTGGGTTGTTCCAAGCCACTCGGTCTATGGTAACTTCTTACAGTAGCCATGGGTGGCCCACATACGAGACTCATGGGAAAAATATAAAATGGCGTGCAATTTCATTCATCCTCACACGCTGTTTCTGTAGCTCAGCAGCTATGGAATGCTCTCTTTGTCTCTCCATTGCCCAGTTATGCAGGTGGGTGCTCCCTTTCTCAAAGGTTGTCCACAGCAATACAGGTGGATGGGTTGAAGCCCTGACCTCGGCCTGGATTCCATCATCTCTCATTTCCACTCTCCTCAGCATGCACCACTCTTTCACAATAGCTTCTTTTGCAAGCAAGCAAATCTACAGCCACTGCTACAGGATTTTCTTCTTTTCTGCTTTTGTCCTCTTCCTGGATGTTTCCTCCACTTTGGATGTGTTTTTATTTCACTTCTTTGCATCTTCAAAGAACAAGGTGCCGAATTACCCCCATTTTTTTCTACCTTATAATAGTCCAGTGCTTATGGCCTGAAACTTCTGTCTTCATTAGGAGTTAGGTTGAAGTTGGGCATGAAAATGTGAATAGGGGTCTGGAGGGGGTGGTACAATGTGCACCAGCAATATGAGCTATTCAGATGGCAGAGGATCACAGTCCAAGATGGGATCCTGAAAACCTGTGAGACTTTCTCTGGAAAATAAATTAAAAGGAAAAGGACTGGAGACATGAACAAATTAGTGAAGCACTTTTTTTAGGCCCTGAGCTCAGTCCTCAGTCCTGAAGGGGGAAATATGAGTAGATACTTACATACCATCAAATTCAACAATCCAGTCCAATTCTGACACCATTCAGAGTTAGGCCAGCCTCTGGAGGATAAGGGCTTGTACACAGGACACCTGCTGACCGTCAATCTGAGGCTTTCTACAAGCCCTCATCAGGATCGAAAGGTTCACTAGAAACACACACACACAACTCAGAAAGCTCTCAACTTCAGGTAACAATGGCTTCTTATAAAGAGCAAAATTCAGGACTGAACACAGTGATCATACCATAATTGGGAAGATTGCAGTTCAAGGACAGCCAAGGTAAAACGTTAACAAGGCTCCATTTCAAGTAATAAGCAAAGCATGTTGGCATGCATCTGTGGTATCCGCTATGCTGAAGGCATCGGGAGCAGGATTGTGGTCTGAGGCTACTCTCAGGCAAAAATACAAGACCCTATCTGAAAAGTACCTAAAGGAAGAAAAGAGCTGGGAGTTGGGGGATGGGGGCATGATTCAAGTGGTAGAGTGCCTGCCTAGTAAGCATGAGACTCTGAACTCAACCCTTGTACTACAAAACAAAAAAGGAGACGGAGGAAGAGGAAAGGGAAGGAAGAGGGAGAAGGAGAGTGGAGAAAGAAGAGAAAGAAAAAGAGGAAGACAGATGGAAAGGAGAGAGGAAGGAAGGAAGGAAAGAAGGAAGGAAGGAAGGAA
>NW_012276398.1:0-1344 GCF_000151885.1 Dipodomys ordii
TAGTGCTCTTCCACTTGAGCCACTTCTGGCTTTTTTCTTTTTGCTTATGTGGTGCTGAGGAATCGAACCCAGGGCCTCATGCATGCAAGACAAGCACTCTACCACTGAGCCACCTTCCCAGCCCCACACTTTAGATTTCTATAACCAAGGCCAACATGGTGCCCATAAATGTCATGAGACACTCTGGGCTAGAATTACTCATCACTCACTTTAGCTGTTCTCAGTGTTTTTCTTTCTTTTCTTCCTCCTATCTTCCTTCCTTTTTTCTGCCTTTTTTTTTCTTTTTCTTTTTGGTCAGTCCTGGGGCTTGAACTCAGGGCCTGGGCACTGTCCCTGAGCCTCTCTAGACTCAAGGTTAGTGCTGTACTACTTGAGTCACAGCACCATTTCTGGCTTTTTCTGTGTATGTGGTACTGAGGAATCAAACCCTGGGCTTCATGTATGTTAGGCAAACACTCTACCACTAAGCCACATTCCCAACCCTCTTTTTTTTTTTTGGATCCCGTCCTGGGGTCTGAATTCTGGGTCTGGGCGCTGTCCCTCAGCTCTTCAGCTCAAGGCTAGCGCTCTACCACTTGAGCCACAGCGCCACTTCTGGCTTTTTTTCTTTTTGCTTACGTGGTGCTGTGGAATCAAACCCAGGGCCTCAGGCATGCAAGGCAAGCGCTCTACCACTGAGCCACCTTCCCAGCCCTCCCAACCCTCTTCTATGTCTTTTTTTTTTGTCTGTCGTGGGGCTTGAACTCTGGGCTTGGGCGCTATCCCTAAGCTTTTCAGCTAAAGGAGAGCACCCTACCTCTTGAGCCACAACACTACTTCCCTCTTTTTTCTTTTGTTGGTTGTGGGGCTTGAACTCAGGGTCTGGGTGCAGTCCCAGAGCTCTTTTGCTCAAGGCTAATGCTGTATCACTTTAAGCCCCAGCACCACTTCCAGTCTTCTGGTGGTTAAATGGAGATAAACATCTCACAGACTTCCCTGCCTATGCTGGCTTTGAACTTTAGTCCTCAGATCCCAGCTTCCTGAAAAGCTGGGATTACAGGTGTAAGCCACCAGAACATGTCTTAAAATTTATTTATTTATTTGCCTGTCGTGGAGCTTGAACTCAGGTCTGGCACTGTCCCTGAGCTTTCACTCAAGGCTAACACTTTACCACATTGAGCCACCATGCCACTTCTTCTTCTTTCTTCTTCTTTCCTCTTCCTCCTCCTCCTCCTCCTTTTTCCTCTTCCTTTTGTAATTTTTTTTGGGGGGGTCCGGTCGTGGGGCCTGAACTCTGGGCCTGGGCTCTGTCCCTCAGCTCTTCAGCTCAAGGCTAGTGCTCTACCACTTGAGCCACAGCGCCAC
>NW_012276399.1:0-1287 GCF_000151885.1 Dipodomys ordii
GGGGCTTGAACTCTGGGCCTGGGTGCTGTCCCTCAGCTCTTCAGCTCAAGGCAAGCGCTCTACCACTTGAGCTACAGCGCCACTTCCCCTATCTGTCTTCTTTCTGATCTTCCTATCTACAGCATTCAGCTCTTTAGCCACAGAACTAGACTAAGATGCTCTCGACACTCCCTCCAGCCAGCCAGCTTTGCACATGAAGAATAATGATGAATAATAATGAGGGCCCCTGGCTGACTGCTAATAGGTTACATGCCAGGCTAATAAGCACTCCAGGGACAGATGAGGAAGCTGCTTCAGCTCAGATTAAAGAAACAGCCTGAGTTTACCTGCTAGTAAGTGAGGATTCAAACTCTGCTCCGGGTGACTCCAGAATCAGTCCTGGGAGGCGGAGTGGCTCTTAAGGAATCCTTTGCCCACTCCTTCATCTCACAGCACACGGCCAAGTTGACATGATGTTGCTTGGATACATGTTCTCTTGTAGTTCGTCTTAAAGCCTATCTCCACTTGAATATATATGATTGGATGGTCTCAGGCCTATAATCCTAGAGCTGAGATCTGAGGATCTTGGTTTGAAGACAGCTTGGACAGGAAAATTTGTGAGATTCATATCTCCTATTAACCATGCAAAAGCCAGAAGTAGAGGTGAGACACTTCAAATGGTAGCGTGCCAGCTTCAAGTGAAAGAGTCAGGAACAGCACCCAGATTCTGACTTCAAGTCCCAGGACCAGAACACCACCATCAACAACAAAAATGACTGGAGGTATTTGCCTGTCACCCCAGCTACAGTAAAAAGTCTTATTAGAGGATCATTGCTCAGACTAGCATGAGCAAGCCTAGGGTGTGGCTCAAGTGATAAAGCACCTACCAGTCAAATGTAAAGCCCTGAATTAAACCTCTGTACTGATCTCTATCTATATCTATATGTATGTATATATGCATATATGCATGTGTGTATGTATGTATATACACATGTATACATATGTATATTTTATATATATGGATACATAAATTATATATATATATATATATATATTCCATATTGCACTCAAGAATGCTTCTGTATTTACTGCCTGCCCTACACAGCAAGTACAGTAAGACATCTGAACATAATCATTTGAGAGAAAGGATTTGAAATAGAGGGAAAGGACCATAATTGACCTTTTTCATCCATGGCCATTGATACAGTGTGGCATTTCAGGGAGCCTCCACTTGCAGCCATGACCATGTGATCTGAAGAGCCTTCACTTACCTTCACTAATATAATTGGTGCACTTTTTTTTTTTTTT
>NW_012276400.1:0-1355 GCF_000151885.1 Dipodomys ordii
GGGGGGAGAGGCTGGGAAGGGATGTGAAGAGTAAACAAAACAAAGGAGGAGGCTGCAATGCTTGATAAGAAATGTATGCATTATCCTGCCCATGTAATTGTAACCCCTCTGTACAGTATGTTCACAAAAAATTAAAATTAAATTAAATTTAAAAAAAGTTATGGCTCATGTACCTGTAATTTATTTGACTTGCTCCAAATATACTGCTATTAATGCATTTCAGAAAATGATGTTTAACTTTTTTAAAATTAATTTTGAGTATAACACATATTTACATAGAAGATTGAAATTAACAAATATTAATTGCAAACTAATAAAAATGATCAGATTTAAAATAATGCTTTTTCTATAAAGGACTTCCAGAATTGAGCCAATAAAATACAGATAAGCTAGGGTAAAAGAGATAGACTTGAGAAAGGCTGGGTGTTGGCCAGGCTCATGGCACAAAAGCCATGCATTAAAAGGAAAGCAGGAGTGTATCACCATGCACAGGTTATTTTCACAGTAATGCAACAGAAATATTGTAGTTTTACACACATATATGCACACATAAATTTACAAGATTAATGCTATAATACACACCAGTACCACTCAAAGATTATGAACAAAATTATAATAATAATAGCAATACTAGTAGTAGTTTTATGGGTATTTGGAGGTTAGAATAAACTTTTCTGGATATTTTTTAAAGTTGTCATGCTAAGGAATAAAGAAGCAACAATATCACTTATACAAAAAGAACCCCTAGATATTGTATATACGTTTCTCTGAATTAAGGAAAGGAAGGGGAATAACAAAATGATGATATAAAGGACAAAGGGTGAACCAGTGCAACAGTGATACTCGCAAGACAATATGTTGGAAATGAACTTTATAACTTGGAAGAGGGGCATTGGGCAGAAGGGAAAGTGGGAGAAAATTGAGGGAGAGGGCAACAGTGTTCCACAAGAAATGTACCACTACTTAACATATGTAACTGTAAACCATCTGTACATCAGCTTAACAATAAAATTAAATTAAAAAACAGTGTTCTTGAAATAAACTTATTAAAACAAAGACAAAACTAAAATATTTCTATTAGAATAATAGCATTTTCTGCTAAATTCAGTTAGTTTCTATGGATGTACCTATTTGATCATTTAGTTTCTGTGGAAAAGGAAGAGTCCTTTAGGAAATAAAAACAAACTGAGCAATAGTTTTACTGGTTATTCTAATACAATTTTCTTTTTTTTAATTTAATTTTATTTTATTTGTGAACATACTGTACAGAGGAGTTACAATTACATGGGCAGGATAATGCGTACATTTCTTACCAAGCATTGCAGCCTCCTCCTTTGTTTACCCTTCACATCCCT
>NW_012276401.1:0-1047 GCF_000151885.1 Dipodomys ordii
ATATAACATAATATTATATTATATATTATGTACAATATATAGTATATAATGTAGTATATAATATAAATACAATATAAATATATAATATTATATATTATATACAATATACAGTATATAATTCAGTATATATAGCATATATAGTATATAATTCAGTATCTATTCAGTATAATTCAGTAACCATTTCAGGTACATAATTTAGGCATATAATTCACTATAATTAAATATCTTCACAGTGTTGTGAAAACATTGCCATTATTTTATTTATTTCCCAAACCTTTTATCTCCCCAAACAGAAACTGTGTAACCAATTTAAGCAAAAATTCCCCTCTCCTTTTTCTCCTTTCCTCCATTGCTTGAGATCTCTAACATGCTTTCTGTCTCTATAAATTTTTCTATACTAGATATTTCTTTTTGTTGATATCAGGGGTCTTGCACAACTTAGTTTGTTGCTCATGACTTGTACTTTAGGTCATACCTCCAGACTAGCTTTTTGTTGATTAATTGGAGATGGAGTAGCACAGACTTTTCTGACTGGTCTGACTTTGTGATATTTCAAGTCTCAACCTCCTGAGTAGTTGGGATTATAGACATGAGTCTTAAGCAGCCAGTTTATACCAGATACTTTATATGAATGAAATCATACAATATTTGTCCATTTGGCTTTTTCATATCAACATTTCTTTTTAGAGCAGAATAACATTCCATGTTTAACTTTTTCATGAATGGTCAGTTTGCCACAGCTTCTGTGCTATTTTACACTCTCACAATCTATGTACATGGTTACCATTTCTCCATATTCTTAACTTTCCTCCCTCCCTCCCTCCCTTCCTCCCTCCCTCCCTCCCTCCCTCCCCCATTTTCTCCCTCCCCCTTCTCTTCCTTCCTTCCTTCCTTCCTTCCTTCCTTCCTTCCTTCCTTCCTTCCTTCCCTCCTTCCTTCCTTCCCTCCCCCCTTAGTTATTGTGAATGAATATGTCATTATAGTTTCATTTTATTTCCCTAATAACTAACAATACTAAAATCTTCTTTGGAGAAGTATCTATTGATG
>NW_012276402.1:0-4267 GCF_000151885.1 Dipodomys ordii
TGGTAGAGCGCTTGCCTTGCATGCCTGAGGCCCTGGGTTCGATTCCTCAGCACCACATAAGCAGAAAAAGCCGGAAGTGGCACTATGGCTCAAGTGGTAGAGCGCTAGCCTTGAGCTGAAGAGCCAAGGGACAGCACCCAGGCCCAGAGTTCAGGCCCCCACAACCGGCAAAAAAAAAAAAGAAAAGACACAGGAAGACACAGTGTCCCCTCTCCCCCCCAAAAGAACACAGTCCCTTTCAACATCAGCCATGCCTTCTCCTCACGTTTGCCAACTTCCAGAAATACGTATTTTCTCAGCCAGTGTACCAGAAGTGGGACAGAGCACAGTTTTCATATCTTAGATTCAAGCTTAAAAAAAAAAGTAATGAAACCCTCAAATCCCATAATCCCTTAGATGACATCTCAGAAAGATTTTTTTGACTCCCTCTGAAAACCAAATGCATCTCCTGGGGACAAACACTTGTTCCCACTGAGATGATTCAAAAGCTAATTTCCCCATCCATTTCTCCTCCTCCAACAATCAACTTGGGACCACAGAAAGAGACTCTGAGTCAGGCAGCTCTGGACTGGAATTTTAGTTTCTTCCACCTTTCAGCTATGCAGCACTGGGCAAGGGACTTAACCTCTCTGAGACTCTGTGTCCACATAGGTGGGTTGGGAACAGCACGTGAGACACTAAAGCACACATGGAGACAACATCTGGACCTGTGGTGGATGCTGGTTAAGGTCAGTCTTTCCCTCCCTCTCTTCCTGTGCATCCCACAGCCTTTTCGGGAAGCCATTGGTATGGGGCGTCTGGCTTTTCCTGATTCACATTGTAGCTTAGATCCTTCTCTTATTCCCTTCCTTATTTTATCTGCATGCCTCACAATGCCAGTGTAGTTAGCACTGAGTAGGTGCTCAAAGAAAAAAGGACTGACTACTTTAGTGAGCCACAGCCATGTCTGACAGAAGAGTTTTGGGAACAGCTGAGCCATGCAGCAGGGTCTGCAATAAGAAGGATGCCATTCCCAGAGTAATAAGTAACTACTAGAAGTCATTTTGTAAACACATTTGGCTTCCCAGGGTTTCTGCTTTGAACCTCTTATGGATTGTGTTAAGTTCTGATGTTCAAAAAAAAAAAAAAAAAGATTGCATTTGCCGAAGGTGCAATTCTCCATACTCCCTCTAGATGGCGGTGTTCAACACCAAGAATGTCCAACAAGCCTGAAAAATCACAGAAGGGGGTGGGAGGAAAAAATTCTCTCTCTCTCTCTCTCTTTATTATCAATGCATTAAGAATGAATTTATCATCCTGGCTCAGCAAAAGTCTAGTTATTCAGTAAGAAGCTTTATCCCCAGCTAACGTGCGGCTTAATCAATTCGGTTAGATACAAAGCCAGCTCAGGCCTTTGTCTGGTGTTCAGGATGAATAATCCAGCCAATACTGGGGTTTCAGGGTTCCCAGCCGACAAGCCTGAGACACTCGGCTTCTCTCCAAGATCCTTGCGCTGATGGTTGGGAAGGGGTGGAGAAATAAGCAGATACAGAAAAGTTATATTGCCTCATATGAGGACGAGGTATGGAGTATGTAGAAAATGGGTTGAATGGAGTGGTAATAATCATCAAAACTAATCTAATCCATCAGATGCCTACTGCATGCTAGGCACTGTCCAAAGGCCTTCATATCCCATTCATTCACCCCTCACACGACCCTATGTGGCAGGGACACCCATTACCAGAGGCTTATCCATGATGAAGCAGGAGGGTGAGTGAGTGTCACATGGTCTTGTAGCTGGTGATTGACAACTGACATTGAGAGAGAGAGAAAGGCCCGGCTCCCCAAACCATGGTTTTGACTGCCCACTTGTGCTCCTTGCTCTAGGTGGCAGATCACAAGTGAGCTGCCAAAGGTATTCTCTGTCTGTCCCATCCCAAATCTTCTTGTTTATTTTCAAGTCGGGTCCTTGCTATGGATCCCTGGCTGGCTTAGAACTTGAAATCTTCCCTTGCCTTAGCCTCCTGAGTGCTGGGATTACAGGCATGTGTCATCATGCTCAACCTCCCCCCCCCTTACCTTGGGAACCACTGATACCTACCCCATGGTAGCCAGCTTTCCCTAGCTCACAAGCAAGAGCGAACAAGGCAAGGGAGCGTGCCTCATGGAAACCATCTTACTCTTAGGGAGACAGTGCACAGGGCATGCTTCCAAACTGGGCTGTCAGTAAACCCCACAGGTTCTGAACTCAAAAGGCCTATGTTTGAATTCATGCTCAGTCAGTGTCAGATACTTCAGGTAGGTGGATGGGCCCAGCAGGGGTACCATCCAGTGGGGAAGAGGTCAGGCAGCGGTAAATGTTCATTGCTCAGAAGGTGGGTGATAGGCTCTGTCCACAGAACCTGGTGCCAGGGATCAGCTCTGGCTCTGTTCACGTGAGACAGTGCTCTGAGCAGGCAGATAGGAGGATGCTGTGGGAACAGCTTGCTTTAATCTTCTTCTCTGCTCTGTCCAGGGGATGGGGGTGGGGCGTGGGGAGAGGGAGCATTTGCTTAACAGTGAAGACCTTTAGTGTCAGGCAGCTTGGGATTGACTCTTGTGTTCTACCATGCCATGCTGCCCAGGCCACGTTATTGAATCACCTGTGTGATGGGTATGATAAACCAGTGTGTGTGTGTGTGTGTGTGTGTGTAAAGAGCTTAGCATTGGGGCTTGACAGGAAAAGTAGGCATGGATGTAGCAAGCAAGGTTAAAGAAAAAAAAAGCATTCTGAGAATGTCACCCTTGCCGACTTGGATGGGGTGGTGGGTTGGGGTTTCCCATCAGCCTACAGTTTTTTTCCCAGCCCTGTTTCTTAACCTGCCTGTGTGCCACATTGTCTAATCTTCACCCACCTCTGATCTCCTGTAAGAGGTGGCCAGCAGTGTGGCCCCTGTCACAGCTGGGCTCTGCAGGGGGCCGGAGGCTCCTCTCTGTGGCGTCACTAAGTAGATGGCTGGCTGGCTGACTTCTGTTTGCTGGGGTTGAGGTGGTAGGGTCATAGTGGCGGTGGTGGTGGGGGTAGTGGTGTTATATTTGTATGCATATGTCTTCTTGAAATTACTTTCTCCACCATAAAGATCACCATGAACTCAGCTGCAGTCCTGGGAGAGGCTTGGGGGATAGCACGGAACGTGGGATGGGGTGGGAGGGGGAGGCAGGCCGGAAGAACAGTCATGCAGAGGAAGGGACGGGCCCTCGGGAACCCAATCATTCCAGTTGAGTCCATTCACTAGAAGTGGAGCTGTGGCGGCAATGATTTCGGTAAAGGTGGTACATACAGACATGACAGTCACTTGAGCCACCATTGCAAGGGTTTTGAGGACACAGTGAGAGCACAGGACTGAGCCGGGGTCAGCCCAGAGATAAGTTATCTGCCTCTAGAAGGGGAGACGAGAAGGTTGTCCATGAATGCTGTCTGTTTCTGCAGTTACGTGCTGACGTCCCATTGGCCCAGACATACACCATGAGGCATCCCTAACTCTTCTCTTTCCTTCATACCCGACACCCGATCCTTTGGAAATGGCTCTTGATTTGACTCTATCATGTCTCTCCATCCCTGGTCCAACCAAGCCACTGACTTTTGCTAAGAGGATTCCTGCAGGGCCTTCTATGTCCCCTCTCAGCATGCTCTTCTTCAGCCCTGACTTTCAGCACCTCAGGTACAAGCTCCCGGTCTGATAGGCAGAGCGCAGATTTATTTTTCCTCCTAGTTTGCAGCTTGTCCTGCCATCCCTTAACAAAGTCTTTTGCTGAGCAAAGCTTTTCAATTTTGATGAAATTCAATTTATCATGTTTTTTCTTTTGTAGATCATACTTCTTTGAGTCATACCTAAGTACTCTTTGTCTAGCCCTAAGCCCTGATGATTTCATCCCTCTTTTGTTTTCTACCAGCTTATAGTTTCACATTGTACATTTATATCTATGATCCACTTTGAATTAATATCTTTCTATAAAGTATGAGGTATAGATCAAAGTTCATTTTTCTTTTGGCCAACGGATATCTCATTGTTCTAGCATTGTTTGTTAAAGAGTCCATCCCTCTGTTATGGCAGGGGTCTTTCCTGTGATCTGCTGGTAAATGTAGGTTTCCATGTTAGGTTTGTTTGGGGAATAGAATGCTGCTGACAATGTAAGTTTAGAAAATGTGAGTGTAGGGCTGGGAAGGTGGCTCAGTGGTAGAGCGCTTGCCTTGCATGCTCAAGGCCCTGGGTTCAATTCCTCAGCACCACATAAGCAAAAAGAAAAA
>NW_012276403.1:0-1315 GCF_000151885.1 Dipodomys ordii
AAAAAGCTGGAAGTGGCGCTGTGGCTCAAGTGGTAGAGCGCTAGCCTTGAGCTGAAGAGCTGAGGGACAGCGCCCAGGCCCAGAGTTCAGGCCCCACGACGGGACCAAAAAAAAAAAAAGCAGTCTGGCTGGATGCTGGTAGCTACGTCTGTAATCCTAGCTATTCAGGTGGCTGAGATCTGAGGATCAAGGTTCAAAGCCAGCCTGGGCATAAAAGTCCCTGTGAGATTCCTGTCTCCAATTACCCACTCAAAAACCAGAAGTGGCGCCATGGCTCAAGTGGTAGATCACTAGCCTTGAGCACAAAGAACCTCAGGGACAGCACCCAGGCCTTGAGTTTAAGCCCCACAACCAAAAAAAAAAAGGCAGTCCGTATACAGTTGTATCTTTTAGAGAAGTTATGTTTGGTTACTTCTTGCCACATTTTATTGGATCTAGAATTACAGTTCTCATCGTTTATCATTGTTTTTATGAACTCTCTGTAGTAAGATAGAAGGTTGGCTTTCCTAGGGAAGAGCCAAGTTGGGTGCTTATGTTAAGAGCTTTTTTATTGTCATATTTCCTACCTGGATTATTATAGTTCAGCAAGGCTAATTCTGAATTTATTTGCTAAGACTTCTGAGAGCTCTTCTCTGTGACAATCACTGTCAGTGTCAGTATGAGAACTCTTAAGAGCCATCAACACCTCATAGCAGCTGGTGAGCCCCAGTTTGGGCAATGGGATTCTCCTTTTTCAAACTTGATTCCAAGTTCCTCCTTAAACTGGCCCTTGTGTCAAATAAAAGGCACTTTCCAGAATAATAAAGAACTCCTATAATCAACAAAAAAGATAAACCACTCAATTTAAAAATGACCAAAAGAGTTGAGTAAAACTTTTTCCAAAGAAGATACACAAATAAGTGATCAGTAAGCACATGAAAAAATACTCAACATAGGTAGTTATTAGGAAAATGTAGATGGAAACATTTCAAATCATTACGATGGCTGTCATTATTATTATTGTTATTGGTTTTTTTTTTGGTTGGTTGTAAGGCTTGAACTCAGGGCCTGTGCCTTGTTCCTGAGCTCTTCAGCTCAATGCTAGTGCTCTACCACCTTGAGCTACAGCTCCACTTCTGGTTTTCTAGTGGTTAATTAGAGATAAGAGTCTCATAAACTTCCTGCCCAGGCAGGCTTTGAACTGATCCTCAGATCTCAGCCTCCTGAGTAGGTAGTATTATAGGCATGAGCCACCAGCACCTGGCTTGTCTGTCTGTCTATCTGTCTGACTGTCTGTCTGCCTTCCCTCCCTTCCTTCCTTCCTTCCTTCCTTCCT
>NW_012276404.1:0-2411 GCF_000151885.1 Dipodomys ordii
CGCTAGCCTTGAGCTGAAGAGCTGAGGGACAGTGTCCAGGCCCAGAGTTCAGGCCCACAACCAGACCCCCCCCAAAAAAAAGTAAAAATTAAGAAATGTGAACATGTACCTCACAAAAGAAAAATTTGAATGATACCGTATCTCTGAAAATTGTATGTGAAATAAAAAAGAGCTATGCACAATACTTGGACTAAAATAAAAACTTTTAACTATTTAAGAAAGTCTGAGCCAGGTGCCTGTGGCTCAGGCCTGTAATCCTAACTACTCAGGAGGCTGAGATCTGAGAATCTCAGTTCAAAGCCAGCCCAGGCAGGAAAGTCTGTGAGACTCATCTCCAATAAACCACTCAGAAAACCAGAAGTGGCACTGCAGCTCAAGTGGTAGAGCACTCTCCTTGAGCTGAAGAGCTGAAGGATAGAGCCCAGCCCCAGAGTTTAAGCCCCACGACCAAAAAAAAAAAAAAAAAGAACAAAGTCTGAGATGAGAGGATATGAAAACAAAAACTTTCATACTTACTGTGAAGTTGTACAAGATTTGAAATCATGTACTCAATATATTAAAGCAATTGTAAGACAATGTCAAATTTCTCAGCAGTGGCTTGTAAGCATGTCTGGTTGGTTACAAGTGAAAAATACAAGAGCAGAGTTTACAGACCATTACTACATTTTATCTTAGGAAAATTAGGGTGACTCTAAGAAAGATATATGATTATATGATTTCCAGAAATTAGAAAATGATCAAACAAAACTGCTAAAAGCATGCTCCTATAGATATATAAACAGGACAACTGGGAAATTATAAAATGAATATTAAAAGTACAACCAGAATTTTAAATAATTATACTTGTTTGTGTATACACTCAAATCAACCGCATTTGGTTTATAATTTGTTGACCAGATTTAAATAAATTGAAAGTATATAACTCATCCAAACTAGAGATCTGTAATATGACCAACATAAATGAGGAATACAAGTTGAGCAAAAAATGTTTGTGCCAAGGAAAGAAATTGTACCTCGGGCAGTGGCTTTCGCTGGTGGCAGTTGATTCCACCAACGTAGACCATGTTGGGCATCACAGGTCTAGGAAACTCGAAGACAAAGTCAGATCTCAACAACCAAATGGATACTTGGCTGAACAGGTCATACATGGTGACTGGGGTCTGAAGAATTTCAGAGGCTGCATCAGTGGCTCTTTTGAAAAAGTAGGTACAAAATAAAAGTTCATCCAAGTGGGAGATGTGGTTCCACACTCTCTCTCTGAAAGTCATGGTGTCTGGGAGGCCTGAGGCAAGTCTGGGAACATAGGAGAGAGGACTGGGGCACTGAGCTCCTTCTTCCAGATTATAGCAAAATATTACCCTGGAGAAAATCACGGCTGGAAGTGAAAAGTATTTGGCAACAATTAAGCCACACACATCAAAAGGATCCAGAAACACTGCATCAAAAGAACTCTCCTTTAGGAATTCCACTACTTTCTTGTCATTAAACAGACTCCTACAATGTGAAAACATGATGTCATAAAATCCCTTGGCTGAGCCAGTTAGTGCAGAAAACATAGTTTGTTCTGGAGTTTCCCACTGGGTGTCAAGAAAAACCTTGAACTCCCGGTCCAAATCCTGCAGCGAGTGAGGAGTTGAGTACGTCTTCACTGTGAAGTTCAGTGAGCGTCCCAGCTGCCAACTCACCTCGGGCACAACCACCACCACCTCATGCCCTCTCTGGAAGAGTTTCTCCACCACAGAGCGCATGGACAACCAGTGGCTGCCGTCCATGGGCACCACCAGCAGCTTGCCTGCCTGGGCAGAGCCTGAGGCCAGCAGCAGACATGCACACACAGGAAGGAGGGCAGGCAAGACTGCAGGAGTCATGGTGAGTGTAGTCAGGAGCAAGCCCCCTGTTTAGATACTGTGCTCCTAAAACACAGCAGGTGGAACAGACAGGGCAGAAAAAAAAAAAACCACAGAAGCAGGTGTGTCTTTATGCTATTCCAGCTTGCAATGATTTACACAGAAAAAAAATTCATGAACTGATAATTCTTAACATTTGCTGATATTTCTACTTGTATATTTTCCAGATAAGAACTGTTCATGACCTTTGCCTTAGAGATAATCAGGTAAAGCACTGCAATACACAGCTTTTACCAATGATTTCGGGCCTGGAGAGCTCAAAGAGACAATAAAGGAAGTTGGGACAAACATTGGCCTTTTGGAACATTTCCAGGAGTAATTATTGGACGTTATCTTCAAATTATACAACTTTCCTTGTTCAGAAACAAATATGTTTCCCAGCTTTAAAAGAAAGTCTTCATGTGAGCTGGGAAGGTGGCTCAGTGGTAGAGCGCTTGCCTTGCATGCATGAGGCCCTGGGTTTGATTCCTCAGCACCACATAAGCAAAAAGAAAAAAGCCGGAA
>NW_012276405.1:0-3026 GCF_000151885.1 Dipodomys ordii
CACACACACACACACACACACACACACACACACACACACACACACACACACACACACACACACACCCTCAATCTCCGAAGGACAAAAACAGGAGACTGACCTTCTGAAAAGTTATCTGATCAAATGATAATACTTTTATAAAAGATGCAAAAACCACATGAAGGCAATCTGTCCTGAAAAATAACCAAAAAAGAACCCAATCAATGGGAGATGCCTCAAAGACGTCTGTCTGGCCAGGTACTGTAGCTCATGTCTGTAATCTTAGCTACTCAGGAGGCTGAGATCTGAGGACTGTGGTCTGAAATCAGCCTGGGCAGAAAAGTCTGTGTGAGACTCTCATCTCCAACATACCACTCAAAACCCAGAAGTGGCGCTGTGACTCAAGAGTGGTAGAATGCTAGCCTTGAGCAAGAAAGTTCAGGGACAGTGCCCAGGCCCTGAGTTCAAGTCCTATGACCAGGCACTGCTGAGGATTATGTGCGTTGTATATAATGAACAGCTCAACCATTTTCAGCCCGGCCAGGGCCGCCTGTTGGCTTCTATAGGACACCAATCCTCTGGTTAGTTACGGAGAATGACACATGCAGGTGGGGCAGGCTGGGGTCGGGGCAGAGAGCAGCCGGCAGCACTTCCCTTCCCGCCTCTCCCTCCGTCCAGTCTTCAGCCTCCTATGCCTGGGCTCCACTCCTCTTTGCCTTGCCCAGCCCTCTCCCCAACACACCTGCCTCTCACATCTGCAGACCCTGCCAGATGTGGAGTGGTGTGGGTTCTAGCCAGGCCTCCCTTGTAAGAGCCGGCCAGTGGCAGCCCTGGAAGAGAGGGGTCAACACCTCACGTCTGGCTGGGCAGTCTGGCTGTGCCCCACTGCCCGCACACCAAACACACCGGCCTGCCAGACACCTGTCACTGCTCATCTGAAGAAAGGACTCGTGGTGGCCACTTTGAAGCAGGGCTGGGGGCAGGGCGGAGGGGGGAGGGAGGGGGAGGGAGAGGGGAGAGAGAGAGAGAGAGAGAGAGAGGAGAGAGAGAGAACGAGAGCACAAGCGCCAGTACAGGGACTCAAACTGGGGCTTTGCCCCCTTGACTGGCTTTTTTCATCAGGGCTGGTCCACCCTGAGCCACACCTCTGCTTCCAGGATGAGACTTTTTAGGCAGCCAGTAAACAAAGGAAACGGAGAATCCCAGTGCTTTTCAGAGAAGGCATAACCATTAAACAAGATGACATGGCATTCTCTCCCATCTCAGCCCCTCTCTCTGGAACTGACAACCCTACCCTCCACTCAGGGGGCATTCACTGAATGCCAACATACCCCAGGAGCCAGAGACAGGAGGATCTCAGTTCAAGGCCAGCCCAGAAAAAAGTCAGCAAGACCCTATCTCAAACTAAGCTGAGTGTGGTGGCCGGTGTCGGTGGTCCCAGCTGCGTGGAAGGCGGAGATCCGAGGGTCGGGGTCCAAGGTGGGCTTGGGCAAAAGTACGAGACCCTCTCTGAAAAAGGAACTAAAAGCTCATTGGCATGATTAATACACACTGAAAAATAATCTTTTTGAAAAAGGGAAGAAAGAAAATTAGGCCTAGATTTGGGGGCGGGAGGGGGGGCGTGGCCGGAGCTGGGAGGGCTTGCAAAAGGGATGAGTGTAGGGGCCTTAGTTTATATGTAAGTGTGAAAACAGAGCAATGAAATCTGCTGGAGTCAGTTTAGGAAGGGGGAAAGGGGACCCCATACCCTGCACTCCTGTGTGGAAATGTCACAAGGAAAACTCCCCATTAGAACCATTGTAGAACAAGAGTGGGAAGGGGGAGAGGGAGGGAGAAAGGGAGGGAAGGGTTAGAGAACATGGCCTAAGTAGCTGGACAGGCACAAAGTCCTGAGTTCATCTCCAAAACCACTGAAGAGCAGGGAAGCCCCTGCAGAGGGTCGGCTCACCTCGGCGTACCCCAAACTTGTCTGTCTGTTCCCTTCATTATCGGGGAGCCCCTGGAAGGGGCGCGGGGCTCCCCAATCACCACCGCCTTTTCCAGCTACAGCCCAGTGATGTAATGATGTGACCAATCTATCTCAAAAAGCGTCTAGAGTTTTAGACTCAGCATTGACCTTTAGGCTGTCATATAGTTAGGACATCAGGAATTGCTTGGTCTCATTAATGTCAGAAACATTCCCTAATTAAAACATTTTCGAGAAAGTTCTTGGGCCAGGGCGTCACAGAGCATGAAAGGATCCGTGCAGGGCAAATAATGAAACAAAGCACAGACCAGAGATCAGCTCTACCGGGCCCAGAAGCTCAGGCCTGTCATCCCAGCTGAGGAGACTGAGATCAGAGGCTCAAGGTTTGAAGCCAGCCTGGACAGAGAAGTGCTGGAGACTATCTCCAATTCACCAGTCAAGAGCTGGAAGTGAGTTTTGGCTCAAGTGGCACTACACCAGTCTTGATAGAAAAAGCTGAGCAAAAACACAAAAGCACTGAGTTCAAGCTCCCAAACCAGCACCACAACACACACACACACACACACACACACACACACACACACACACAGAGAGGCACTGGACAGATAGCAGTGACAGTGATAATGCAGCCAGCAGGACAACCCTCTGTCCCTCCCTACCACAGGCACTTGACGCTGTACCAGGACTGCAGAAGTCTGGTTCTCTGCCCAGTGCACATCAGCATGAAGTCAGGAAGGGAACAGAAGCCATCTGGAGCAGAGAGCTGCACCACCACCGCCACGGGAGGAGCGGGTGGAGGGGCAGTCAGGGGACCCCTGAGTACTGTGTCTCTCTCACACACACACAGTTGCCAAGCGGTACTGGGGCCTGAGTTCTTCCTTAGCTTTTTCTCTTCAAGGTGGAACTCTACCACTTGAGCCATGCCTCAATTATCAGCTTTTGGCTGGTTCATTAGAGATAGAAGCCTCCTGTCGGAGCTGGCTTCAAACCTCGATCCTCAGATCTCTGCCTTCTGAGTAGCTAGGATGACAAGCATGAGCCACTAGGCTGGGCTCCACGCTGATATTGATAATGAAATGTG
>NW_012276406.1:0-1196 GCF_000151885.1 Dipodomys ordii
CCATTTGTTACGAAATGGAAAGACTTGAAAAAAAATTATATTAAGTGAAGTAAGCAGGCCCAAAGAAACAGAGGTCCCATGGTTTCTTTTAGTTGCAATAACTAGTATATGTCAGGGACAAGCAGAAAAGGTCAAAAGCTCTGTACATATGACCATATAAGATGATGCTAAGCAAATTGAACCCCAAGGTAGGGGTTCTTGCTGTTGTTTTTAATGTACTATGTGATATTTTTGTTTCTTTTGTGTGTTCTTCCCCCATGGTATAACCCTTTTTTTCACTGTATTTGATGTCAGTGCCCTGTATCTTATATATGCATTTTTCTAATTTGGGGAGGGGAAAGGAAATTACAAAATGCTGAAATAAGGATACAGGTTGATCCACTGTAAAAACGAGATGTACAAGACACTATGGTGAAAACAAAATTTACAACTTACGGGGGTGGGGGTGTAGTTGAGGAGATGGGAAGGGAAAGGATGGTAGGGGAAAAACAAAGGAGGAGGTAACCATGCTTGACAGGAAATGTACTCATTACCTTATTCGTGTAACTGTAACCCCTCTGTACAGTATTTTTACAATAATATATATATATATATGAAGTAAAATATCTCCTACCTTTAGGAAAAACAAAACCTTCTTCCTAGACTTATTCCAAGTATAAGTCTTCTTTGTGGACAAGAACTTTGTGGGACCACATGGTAAGATGTGAGCCTCTAAGTTGTGGCACATTTCATAGCACCACATCACAATTCACAGTCACTATGGTCCAGGGGGAAGATCAAAGAAGAGATGAGCAGAAATAGTCTAACTTCAAAAACAAATCACTCTAATTTCTTTAATGATCCAAAGAACAAAGGAAAAAATTATCAGGAGAATCAGAAAGGGTAGTTCAACAGAGCACACAAGTAAATTCAGAAACTCAAGCGTTCTCATGTTAACTCCTACTGCCTCCGTGTGTTCTTATTTTCATCCATTCAAAGACTCACAGGGAGAGAAGGTATGAACAGAGCTGTGAAAATGAATACTGGTATTGCTCGTCTCTGATTCCTAGCAGGTCCTGATTCTTTCCATATGTGTACTGAAACCTTTGAAAAAGCTGAACTGGGGCTGGGAAGGTGGCTCAGTGGTAGAGCACTTGCCTTGCATGCCTGAGGCCCTGGGTTCGATTCCTCAGCACCACATAAGCAAAAAGAGAAAA
>NW_012276407.1:0-3079 GCF_000151885.1 Dipodomys ordii
GGAAGTGGCGCTGTGGCTCAAGTGGTAGAGCGCTAGCCTTGAGCTGAAGAGCTGAGGGACAGTGCCCAGGCCCAGAGTTCAGGCCCCACGACCGGACCCCAAAAAAAAAAAAAAAGAAATTCATCCATGTTACCACTATCTGTAGTTTGCTACCTTTTGTTAGTAGATTTTTATCTTGTGAATATGTCACAATCTGTTTATTCTTTCTTCTCCTAGTAGATATTTGGATTGTTCCTCAGTTTGAATTATTATGAGTGTAAAGTAGGTTTGTAAATTAGTTGTGAACATAGATGTATATGTATATATATATAAATATATATATATATATATATATTCATTTCTCCTAAACTGAAATTTTAGTCAAAAAGCTGTCTCTATGTTTAACTTTAAAAGAGACTGCATGAATATATTTGACACCATGAATATATCATTTTACACTATCATAAGAGTTGTATGAGGGCTCTAGATACTTCATATTTCTTGACATTTGGCATTCTCAGATTTTTACATTTTACCTATTGTTATCTGTTTATGGTAGCATCTGTTTTCATTATCTGATGTATTAGTCTGCTAAGAGTTAGATTATGTCATCTTGGCCAATCCCAATTCATGTAGCTGCTTTTGTGATGTAGCTATCAAAATATGGGTGTCCTTATACATTAAACTATATTTTCAACAACCTGAACACAAGTCCTTCTCAAATATATACATATATATATATATATGTGTGTGTGTATATATATATATATATATATATATATATATATATATATATATAATAGTATTTTTCTTCTGGCTGTGATTTGTGTACACGCCAGTGAGGTATCTTGGCTCTTTGCCAGAATTGCATTGATTTTTCTGTCTGTCTCTGTCTACATTCTTCTGTCCCACTGATGACTTCTGTTAGATTAACATGATACTGCGTTAAAGCTTTACAGTAATGCTGAAACCTGAGAATGTGTCTCATCTAATTTCAATTTATGTAACTATGAAATAGTTTCCCAAGTATTTACATTTCTGGTGCTAAACAGTATTTATTTTTTCTTATTTTCTTAAAGAAATACAATTGGAAATTGAATCCTATCACCTCAATTCTCTATTTGCTCTATTTTCTATACTCTTTAGTGTTGTTAGGGTTTATATAAATAATACTGTAGTATATTAATTAAGACAGTTCTTTCTTTTAAATATGTATAGTCATTATTTCTGGTTTTTGTTAATGCTTTGGTTAGAATCTCTAGAATGTTATTGATTACAAATGTGCATGTGTATTCTTGTTTTTTTCTAAAAAAGGTAAAGTTTGAACATGTCACCATTAAGTCTGATGATACTGCTATGTGTTCTGCAGAAGAAAATCCCTTCTACGTTTCTAAATCATCTATGTCATTTTCTTAATTTTGTCACTTCTTAATAAAGTTATAATATTGGTGTTAATGTTAAATTAGCCTCAAATTCTTAAGAGCTTATATAGCTATTGTGTCTTATTATTATTATTATATTTCTGGGGTTTATTATCGAACTCATTATTTATACTGTTTTTATCCATGTGTATGTAGGATATTTGTAATCGATCTTTTTCTATGTGCTAGATTTTGTGTGTTGTAGTTGTCATGAAAAAGCTTGATGAATATTTTCAGAGAATTTTTGTGTTATTTGTAGTATTGTTTAGAATTTAACAATTAATTTCTTTAGATAAGTCTATTAAACTTCATAAAGTGCTATATGCTTTCTTGGATTGTTTTCAAAAGTTATGTATTTTATTTCTGAATTTAGAAATATTTACATTTTCTACTTTTTATTTATGGTCTCTATAGTTTGGCCATTGATTATGGTGTAAGGTATCCTCTCTTGAGTTTTGAGAGAAAAAAATAGAAAGGAAGGAGGAATAAGAGAGAAACAGAAATCTTAGTTACTCTAGCTCTTCGGCATGATTCTGCAAAACCAATAGCAATATGCAAGAAGATTTTTGGAAAACTAGTTCTAAATCTAAAGAGAAGTATCCAATTAGTCTAAAATGGCTACACAGGTGATAAGATATACTTACTTTTATGAAAATAAGTAATGCAATAATGTTTTAATTTTAATATTTTCAATAATTTTACAAATAATTTCAATGCATTTTAAAATTTAAACATAAAGAAGATTGGCTGATGCATTTTTCCTCTGTAAGGAAGGTCCTCAAAGGAACTATTAGAGGTAAGAAAAACTCTGGTAGATATTTTAATATTTGTCTTAGATTTACCATTAAAAGTTCAACATATTTTAAAAAAAGGAATTCAGAGTAAAGGCCACCGAAATGGAAATGTAGGTCATAATAGCTGAAGAAGTTCACTGAAGATAATCAAATGAGGCTGACCCACATGAAGTTCCCTGTTCTTTACCTCTTGGGTCTCACCCAAAGCTGGCAGTGCAGATTTTCTCTTCCATGGTTGACCCATTTGTGCATGGTGCTGATAATTATTTTACTCTAAATTGAGAATTTTAAATCTTTACAAATTTTGCATAATGCCATGTAAGACGATCATGACATGAGCTACAAGTTTAAGTATAAAGATTTTATGAGCGGTCAAGTAACTTAGATGATACAATACCTGTGTTTGAAGCCATAAAAATGTCTTGGACATCTGTCACTTGATGTCTCTGGCCTTTTACGTACCTCAGATTGGATGCTAATGTATGAACATTTTGACACTATATTGGCTTCTCTTATAAAGTCAGAAAAAAGAATTTTCTTAGAGTGGGTTATTTATGTTTAAATAGGATAGAAGCTTGTAAAAGAAACGTTAATGGTAAAAGTAATACATAACAAGCAAAGAATTAAAGGAGTGACATTGATCAAGATAAATTGTATTCAGAAACTACTTCATCAAAAACTTAAAGATAATAATAAAAAGAAAAAAGAAGTGAAAAAAAACCTCCCAAAGCACAACTCTTAAATTACAATTGAGCACTTTTTCAAAAAGTCTCAGGGCTTCAATATGTTGAAAGCAGGATGGTGGTTCCTCAGAAGACTCCACATAGAACTCCCCTATGACCCAGCAATCCCACTTTTGGGCATTTACCCAAATGATCACAAACA
>NW_012276408.1:0-8108 GCF_000151885.1 Dipodomys ordii
GCTGTGGCTCAAGTGGTAGAGCGCTAGCCTTGAGCTGAAAAGCTGAGGGACAGTGCCCAGGCCCAGAGTTCAGGCCCCACAACCGGACCCCAAAAAAAAAAAAAATTCAATGTTCAAGCCAGGTGCTGGTGGCTCCTGCCTGTAATCCTATCTACTCAGAAGGCTGAGATCTGAGGAACATGGTTCAAAGTTAGCCCATACAGGAATGTCCATGATACCCATCTCCAATAAACTACTCAGAAAAAGGCAGAAGTGGAAGTGTGGCTCAAGTGCTAGAGCACTAGCTTTGAGAAAAATGAAGCTCAGGGACAGAGCACAGGCCCTGAGTTCAAGCCCCAGGTTTGTCAAACATGCACACACGCACACACGCACATGCATACATACACATACACACACACACACACAAATCAGTGTTCTGTTCTGTGTCCTTAAGAAAACTAATGTTGCCTCATCAAGAGTAGTAAATTTTTATGTTAAATAAGTTAATTTAAGCCAGGCATCAGTGGTTCACACTTGTAATCCTAGCTACTCAGGAGGCTGAGATCTGAGGATTATGGTTCTAAACCATCCTGGGCAGAAAAGTTCCCATGAGACTCTCATCTCCAATTAATTACCAAAAAACCAGAATTGGCGCTGTGGCTCAAAGTAGTAGAGTACTAGCCTTGAGCAAAAGAGCTCAGGACAGCACCCAGGCCCTGAGTTCAAGCCCCACGACTGACAAAAAAAAAAAAAAAGGTTTTATGTCCCAGAAGGGGTGACATTGTCAAAAAAAGTAATGTACTCATTACCTAATTTATGTAATTATAACCACTCTGTACATAAACTTTATAATGACAATTAAAATTTAAAAAGTGGATTTACATTGGAATATGTTATAGCATTGATATCTGATGCTTTCCTTTTGTGCTGGTGCTCTGTCACTTGAGCCATGCCTCCAGTTTATGTGACTTTTTAACTGCATCATATTCTTTTCTTTTAGTTGAATTATCTTTATCTAGTAGTACAAAGCAGTTACTATTCAAATCAGCTTATAAGTACAATGCATCTTGATCAATATCACCCCTTTCATGATTCTCTCCCTTTTTTGGGGGGGCGGGTCCGGTCGTGGGGCCTGAACTCTGGGCCTGGATGCTGTCCCTCAGCTCTTCAGCTCAAGGCTAGTGCTCTACCATTTGAACGATAGCACCACTTCCAGCTTTTTTCTTTTTGCTTATGTGGTGCTGAGGAATTGAACCCAGGGCCTCAATGCATGCAATGCAAGCGCTCTACCACTGAGCCACCTTCCCAGCCCCTCCCATTTTTTCCAAACAAGCCCTCTCCTCAATTTGCTTAGTGTCATAAGATATGTGTTGCATATTATTACTTCATTATCCCCTGCTTCCTCTCTTCATTCCTCTACCCCTCTCTCCTAACCTCTCCAGCACACCTTTCACATTCCAGTTTTCTGGCATTCATTTTATTGGACTATGAGTTAATTTTTCTAAGGAATTATATCATTGGAATTTGTATGAGGTAAAAGTAATAAGAATTCTTATCATTTTTATTTTCTGGTGCTGGCTTTTGTTGATAGGCCCAGTAAATCTTACTCCAGGATTGTTCTATGTCAGATAATAACCTACACTAACCTAAGAATAAAACCTGTTATTAGATGTGTGAGTTAACTTAGGAGGATATATACATTTATTGCACAAAGAAACCATAACTCAGAATAGTAGTTCAAAGCATGGAATCTTACAAAATGCGTTTGCTCTGCTTCCGTAGAAACTTCTTAGCATTGTTATAAGAAAGTTACCTAATTTCTATAACTTTCTGTCTTCTAAGTGTAAAGAAAGAAATTATAACAACTTTTACCTCATATAATGCTAGCCATATAGTGCTAGCCTTGAGCACAAAAGCTCAGGGACAGCACTCTGAACCTGAGTTCAAGCACCAAAACTGGCACACACTCACACACAAAAAAAAGAAGCTTGGGAATGTGGCTTAGTGGTAGAGTGTTTGCCTAGCATACACGAAGCCCTGGGTTCGATTTCTCAGTACCACATAAACAGAAAAAGTCAAAACTGGCACTGTGGTTTAAATGATAGAGTGCTAGCCTTGAGCAAAATAAGCTCAGGGACAGTGCCCAGACCCTGAGTTCAAACCCCAGGACTAGCCAAGGAAAAAGAAGGAAGAAAGAAAGGAAAGAAGGAAGGAAGGAAGGAAAGAAAGACAAACATATGTTCTCTCTTAACATGGCACATTTGAGCCAGCAACCCTACTTCTTTCACCAGTACTGGAGGTGAGCCCAGTTTTTTTTTTTTCTTTGTGTTTTGGGTCCAGTCGTGGGGCCTGAACTCTGGGACTGGGCGCTGTCAGCTCAAGGCTAGCGCTCTACCAGTTAAACCACAGCGCCACTTCCGGCATTTTTTTATTTTTTGCTTATGTGGTGCTGAGGAATCAAACCCAGGGCCTCAGGCATGCAAGGCAAGCGCTCTACCACTGAGCCACCTTCCCAGCCCTGAGCTCAGTTTTTGATCAATTTACTACCTCATGGCTAGTGCTCTAACAGTTGAGCCATGCTTCTAGTCTAACGTTTTGCTGGTTAATTGAAGATGAAGTCTTTTCTGCCCATGCTAGCTTCAAATACAGCCCTCTAGGTTTTGGATCTGTAAATAGGATTATAGATTTAAGTCACTGGTTTCAAACTACAGTTAGGCCTCCAATAATGTGAGATTTACTCAATCATGGGAAATAAGATACATAGAATTTTATTCATTCCAATATCATTTCAAGTAGCAAGAAATTGAAGACAACATAAATTTATGAAGGACAGTTTATGCTACATCTGTATAACTGAGTACCATTTTTCAAACTTTTTAGATCCAGAACTATGTTGTACTCTTAAATTATTATTGGGCTGGGAGGGTGGCTCAGTGTTAGAGTGCTTGCCTTGCATGCATGAGGCCCTGGGTTCAATTCCTCAGCACCACATAAGCAGAAAAAGCAGGAAGTGGCGCTGTTAGCTCAAGTGGTAGAGTGCTCGCCTTGAGCTGAAGAACTGAGGGACAGTGCCCAGAGCCAGAGTTCAGGCCCCACAACCGACCAAAAAAATTTTTTTTATTATTATTATTTTGGTCGGTTTTGGGTCTTGAACTCTGGGCTTGGGCGCTGTCCCTGTGCTCTTCAGCTCAAGGGAAGCGCTCTACCAGTTAAACCACAGCGCCACTTCTGGTTTTCTAGTGGTTTATTGGAGATAAGTTTCATGGACTTTCCTGCCCAGTCTGGCTTGGAACTTCGATCCTCAAAACTCAGCCTACTGAGTAGCTAGGATTACAGGCATGAGCCACCGGCGCCCAGCTTCTTAAATTATTAAGAACCCTAAATTGCTTTAATTTATATGAATTACATTTGTAAATGCTTATAATTTATAGAAACTAGAAAATATATAAAGATTTGTTCATTAAATTTTTTTTAATTTAATTTAATTTTATTTGTGAACATACTGTACAGAGGGGTTACAATTGCATGGGCAGGATAATGCGTACATTTCTTACCAGGCATTGCATCCTCCTCCTTTGTTTACCCTTCACATCCCTTCCCAGCCTCCCCCCTCCTCATTAAAATTTTTTTAAGTCAGGTGCTAATAGCTCACACCTGTAATCCTAGCTACTCAGGCGGCTGAGATCTGAAGATCACGTTTCCAAGCCAGCTTAGGCAGGAAAGTCCATGAGACTCTTAGGACTAGTAAACTAACAGAAAACTGGAAGTGGCTTAAAGTGGTAGAGCACTAGCCTTGAGCAAAAAAGCACAGGGACGGCACCCATGCCCAGAGTTCAAGTTCCAGAACTGATAAAGAAAAAAGTGAAAGAGAGAGAGAGACAGAGAGAGAGACAGAGAGAGAAAGAGGAAGGAACTTTGACAACAACAACAGCAACAAAAACAAAAACAGGTAATACTAACCATTGGCTTGGAACCATTTTTTGTTGCTTACCAAAAAACTTTTGTTGCCTACAGCAACAAACTTTCCTATCTTCTCTCCTGAGTATGTGGGTTGTCTAAGGCTCAGCTGGGCTGAGCTGCAATCAACTAAGCTTGACTCCAGACTGTTGATTAACTTCAAGACTGTTCCTCATGCTTCCTCATTCTCCTTGGACCAGTGAGTACCTGGGACATGTTCTTCTCATTGGAGTTTAAGAGAGGAAGTGTAAACATGAGGTCTCCCTTGGTCTAGTGCTGGTATGTTTGTCATTTTGGCCCACATCTGATTGGCCAAAACAATTTTCAAAGCCAAACACATCATTAGATGGGGTAAGGGGTATGTCCTCTGCCTCCTCCAGTGGGAGTTGTCTGCTAAGGTATTAGTAACAATGATTCAATCTATTAAGGAGTTTCAAAAGAGCTGAATGTTACCTTTTCAGAATTATAGCTTTAGGTACATGCAGCCCAAATACAGACTCTGGCCATAAACAACCTTATTCTGCTGAGCTGGTAATCATGATCTCCTTGGATTGGTAAATATAGAAACAATGAAGCAAGTCAAACCATAGAAAAAGAATCCATACAACTGGCATTTTAAGTCCTATTTAGTAGAGAAGTGATCCACACAGTGGTGGCAACCAGGGTTAGTTGGCAAGTTGAGTTGCCATTTTGTTTCTCAGCATTTCAGCCTGGACTAGTATGGCAGCCAAAGGGGTCTTTGCCAGAACATACCAAGTCCTCTGGGAGACAGGAAGATCTAGCAGTGGAATTTGTGCTGCATGTATGACAAAGAAGAAATTAAAGTTAGGCTAGATGGCAAAACCATAATGCTATTAGAAGGGTCTTCTGTAAAACACGCAGTGTAGCTTTCTTTCGAAACATTTGAAACCAAAGATGCAACCATCTAAGACAGCACAACTTTTGACTGAATTAAAATTAGCATGGCCTTGTTCTAGATGCTGACAGAAAAAAGAGCATATATGTAGTGGGAGTGGGGCATCCAGTCTTTATGTTATTTAACAATATCTGATAGGCATCATTAAAAAAATTAAAAGAGGTAGGCAATATGACCCAAATTAAGAGAAGAAAAGTCAATAGGTTCAGATGACCCAGATGTTGGATTAATATACAAGGATATTTTTTCCAGAAAAAAATGATCAAATAAATGGAAAGATTAAGTATTTCAACATAGAAATAAATTTCTTCTTGGAGGCAGGCAGGTAAGACAGAAACAGAGGAGAGAGGAAGAAGAAAGAAGGAGGCGGAGGAAGGAGTGTAGAGGAGGAAGGAGGAAGAAAGAGGAGGAAGGGGGGGAAGAGGAGGAGAGAGGAGGGAAGAGAGGAGGAAAGGAAGGGAAGGTAAGAGGATAGTTTCCTTCAGCTCAAGAGTTTGGGTTGCCATTCAACAAAGTGAGAGGTATAGTTCAAGTGTTGGAGCACCAGCCTTGAGCAAAAAGGCCAAACAAGAACACAAGGCCCTGAGTTCAAGCCCTAGTGCCAGCATGAATACCTACCTACCTACCTACCTATCTGCATACCTACCTACCTACCTACCTGCATACCTACCTACTTACCTACCTACCTACATATATACATACATTAAAAAAATCCTGTTTATAAACAATATCACTGCATTTTTTTTGGTAGGTTGTGGGGTTTGTACTCTGGTCCTGGGTGCTGTCCCTCAGCTCTTCAGCTCAAGGCTAGCGCTCTACCACTTGAGCCACAGTACCACTCCTGGTTTTACTGGATGCAAGAGTCTCACAGACTTTCCTGCCCAGGCTGGCTTTAAAGCGCAATCCTCAGATTTCAGCCTCCTGAGTAGCTAGGATTACAGATGTGAGCCACTGGTGCCCGGCTAATATCACCACATTTTAAAGAATATAAAAACTTGGAAAGGTTTTGCTTATCAGATCAAGCAGTTTTGTATTTCTGTTCAGGCTTTAAAGAAAACAAAGTACTGAAAAAAATAGAATGTATGATACCTGTAATCTTAGCTATTCACAAGGTTGAAATTAGGAGAATCACAAAAATGTTTATGTGACTTCAGCAGAAAAAATTGGACATGGCAGGTGCACATGTCATCCTGGCTATGGTAGGAAGGATAAACTGGATTTCAGTCTGGGATGATCATAGCAAAAAAGTGAAACCCCAAATAACTAGAGCCAAAAGTCCCCAAGGACTCAAGTGACCAAATACCCATGTAGCAATCATAAGGCCCTGAATTCAAACCCAGCACCACCAAAACAAAAAGAGAAAATAGAGTGGATTTATAATTTGAAGAAATTCAAGTAAAAAGTTGGAAATGGTTTGAAGACTTGTTTACTTAAGCAAGTTGATCAAACATTAATCAGGTCATTTTCAATGTTTTCTAAGATATAAATGGAGTAATTTATGTTATTATTTTAACGGAAAATCATAGTGAAAACAAATGCCTCCAATTGTCATGTTAATATGTTGAATATTAATTTTTAAAACTCACAAAGTCTATTCTATGTATAAAGTCACTCTTCATTAAAAAAACTCACATTGACAAAGTCCTTTAATTAGGTTAGTTAATAAAAATTAAAGGTATCTTTAATTCTTTGAAAGGGAAATTTCAATCTTTTGTTTAAATACAACAATCACTAGCATGTTAGAAATCCTGTATGGGCTGGCTTTGAATTGTAATCTTCAGATCTCAACCTCCTGAGTAGCTAAAATTATGGGCATGATCCAGGGGCATTGGCTTGTTAGTAGTACTTTACATTATAAACAATGAGTCAATTACCACCTTTGTACATTAATTTATGACAACAGATGCTGTGACTGCCCCAGTGATGGTCCCAAGGTACCAACCATTTTCTTAAACATTTTGATCTCTTCAAGCACCTGTGACTCTGCCTTAAGCTTTCTCAGGAGAGACAAGGGCTTTGTCCATATATGGGCAGGGCCTTAACAGTCCTGGTCTCCAGTATCCCACTAGATTGATAAGAAATCAAGGACTACTCCAGCTTTCTTGGTGAAACATCCATGAAATGAATTTTGTACACTCTCCTGAGTAGGGAATGAACTCAATTTGCCCATAGTAGTAACCAGTTAATTTCCTACTCTGTGTGGTCTTTGCTCTTTCCTTCTAAGAGATTCCGGAGTCTCTGTCCCAATAAGCCATTTACTCTCAACTCTTCATCTCACGAATGATTTCAGGAAGACCTGAATCTAGTAAGTAAATATTTTGTTTACTTACATTTATTCAATAATTACTAAATTAGAATAGCCCCCTTCAAATAGTAAGCATTTAGAGCTGAGGGTATGACTCAAGTAGCAGATACTTGCCTAGCAAGCAAAAGGACTTTGATTTAAACCCTATTACCCTACACACACACACACACACACACACACACACACACACACACACACAGAGTGAGAAAGAGAGAGAGAGAGAGAAAAGGGGGTTAAGGATTTGTAATTGCAATATATAATGCCAAATGGCTCTCTGATAAAGTTGGTATGAGAAATAGTCTATTTAGCAAAAACCATATAGATCTTTGAATTTTAAAACATACATCCTATTTTATATCATCCTATTTTATATTCTAGTAATTGTTAGCCAGATTATTTATTTATTTTTATTTTGCTGTTTACCAACTAAAGAAGTTTATTTCAGTATTTAGGTATTTTTATATGTCTGTATGTGTATGTATGGATTTAGCATCTGTGGGACATATAGCTAAATTATTTACTAGCATATTTTGGTAATCTGTTAACAGATAAAGGAATTTGGAATCAGGTAATGTCAGGTTAGAATCCTACAGCTACTTTTTTTTTTGGCCAGTTCTGGGCTTGAACTCAGGACTCAGGGTCTTGGTGCTGCCCCTGAGCTTTTACTCAAGTCTAGTGCTCTACCACTTGAGCCACAGTGCCACTTCTGGCTTTTTCTGAGTAGTTTTTTTGGGATAAGAGTCTCAACAGAGGGCTGGGAAGGTGGCTCAGTGGTAGAGCATTTGCCTTGCATGCATGAGGCCCTGGGTTCGATTCCTTAGCACCACATAAGCAAAAAGAAAAAAGCCAGAAGTGGCGTTGTGACTCAAGTGGTAGAGTGCTAGCCTTGAGCTGAAGAGCTGAGGGACAGTGCCCAGGCCCAGAGTTCAGGCCCCACAACAGGACCCAAAA
>NW_012276409.1:0-2290 GCF_000151885.1 Dipodomys ordii
GTCCGCTTCCCTTCATTTATTTTTTTATCTTTTTTCTGCTTATGTGGTGCTGGGGAATGGAACCCAGGGCTTCATGCATGCAAGGCAAGCACTCTACCACTGAGCCACCTTCCCAGCCCCTGCTGAGCCATTTTGAGTAGCAAGATTTAAACCTAAGGCCTCAGGGCTTGCTGGGCAGGTGCCTTACCACCTGGGTTGGACCTGTAGCCCGACTGGATTATCTGTTATTGGGAAAGGAGTGAGCCCAACACCTATTAAATCTATAGTGATGTAATGGTGATGAGATAATTGGGGGCCTGGCTCCAATCATGCCTGAAGCCTTAAGCAACATCAACCAATTAACACCTCTAGCAGCGTAGGTGGATTGCTAAGACGAAGGTATTTGTTGAGACAGAGTCTTGCCAAGTAGCCCAAGCTGGCCTTGAACTCCTAATCCTCCTGAGTCAGCCCCTTCAAGTGTTGGGATTACAGGTGTGCACTACCACACCCAGCTTCTAACGTGGCATATTGCTTTGCTAGTTCTACACACACACACACACACACACACACACACACTCCAAACACAGCCATGCTGAAACCATCTCTCTGAAGTTACGCCATGTCCTTCTGGTCTGGTCATACCCAGCGCCTGGACACTGGAATTTCTTTCCCAACCCTCTTGATATTGTGATGTTGGGTTTTGTGTTTTTTTGGGGGGGGGGCTCAGAACTCGCTGGCGTCTGACTCCCACAGACAAGGACTCCTGTGTCTCCCGGTCCCGCTCTGGGCCTGGCGTGGAGGCGGCACCAGTGAATGACTGTTTATTGAATACATAGAGAAGAGGCTTGGAGTCCAGTGTTGACGCGGAGGTGGGCAGCGCGGGCACAGATGGGGCCCAGCTCCGCCCCCCACCCCCCCACAGGTGCAGACGGAGGCTCAGGGAGGACCAGACTCCTCAGCTTCCCGATGGGAGGAGGGCAGGGAAGGAAACCCCCGGCGCCGTGGGGCGACTCTCCTACATTTATTGGGCAACAGGCTGCGGGTGAGGGGCCGACAGGAGTTAATAACTTAAAAACCGAGGTGACAGCGGCAGCTCCCCGAGACCTCTGCGGGGGGAGGGGGGTATTTACAGGGGTTTGTACAAAGTGCCCGCACCAGCCTGGGGCAGGAAGGGGGGTTCGAGCATGAGGGCCGGGGAGGGGAGGGAATCTGCCTCTGGGACCCCTGCTCCCAGCACCCCCCAAAATCCCCCAGTCCCTAAGTAGGTTCAGCAGCTTCCCCCGCCCTGTCCAAGGCCTCATTCTTCAGTTGTTGAGAACAATGAAGTTTCCTCAGTTTCCCTTCCTGCCCCACCTCCCCTCCCCCCCCAAAAGTCTCAGTGCCCCGTAGCCGGGCAGGGAGGGGCAGAACGGGCTGGAGGCTCCAGGAAGGGGGTGCCAGCTCCCCCACAAGCCCCCTCACCCTCATCTTTGTACCATGTGGCCGCCAGCCACACCTCCCCTCCCCCCACAGCCCCTTCCGCTCCTGGAGAAGGGAAGGGAGGGTGAGGGAGAGGCCCAGGAGGGGAGGCTCAGAGCTCGAGGTCGTTGGAGATGCGGGTGACGAGGGTGCGGAAGGCCAGGGCGGTGCCCGCCACCCGGCGGAAGAGAACGCCCCGCAGGCCCGGCCGGGGCAGCTGGCACACCTCCACTTCGAAGTGCGACAGGGGCTCGGGCCCGCCCGCTCCCCCGTGCAGGCAGGCCAGCAGGAAGGGCTGCGGCTGGCGGCAGCGACAGCGGGCGGCCGCCGTGGCCTGGCGCAGAGCTGCCATCAGGGCCTCGGGAGGGCGCGAGCTGGTCAGCTTTACACTCCAGGGGAATCGGAGCAGCCGGGGGGCGGCTTCCGCTTGATCCCAAGGTAGATGGCAACTGGGGAAGGCGAGGGCAGAAGTCAGGGGGACGGGAGAAGGGACCGAGGCCCGGTTTCCCAGCTTCCCCTGCAGCCAGGCCGGTAGGCCTTTTTTTTTTTTGGTACTGGGGATCGAACCCAGGACGTTGCACTTGCTAGGCAAGCGCTTTGCCATTGAGCTACATCCCAGCCCAGGCCGGTAGGCCTTGAGCCTACATTCCCCTCCTCCTCCTCTACCTAGTCCTTGGGATTAAGAGATTGAAACTACCATCTGGCACACCACACCCCGAGCCCCTTCTGACTTGGTTTGCTGACAGGGTCTTGTGCTTTTGCCCTAGTCCATCTTGAATCTTTTGTTTTTTTGTCGGTCGTGGGGCCTGAACTCTGGGCCTGGGCGCTGTCCCTCAGCTCTTCAGCTCAAGGC
>NW_012276410.1:0-2865 GCF_000151885.1 Dipodomys ordii
GGTCCACCTGTATCCTTAAACGACTTGTTTTTCCCCATCTCCTCTACAAGTTATACTGACATCAAATATAGTGAAAGCAGGGGTTATACTGCGGGGGAGGGACATACAAAGCTACAAAGAGATAATATTATAAATGCGTTAGAAACACATGCATGAAAGGAAAAAAAACATTAGAATACATATCTAAGGGTTCATTTTCCTAGCACACTTCCGGCTTTTTTATGTGGTGCTGAGGAATCGAACCCAGGGCCTCATGCATGCAAGGCAAGCGCTCTACCACTGAGCCACCTTCTCAGCCCGTTTTTTTATTTCTAAAAAAGAAAGCCTTGTCCATCTCTTGGCCTACATCTAGAGTATCTCAATCAATTTTGAGATTAAAAAAGAAAAATCTGAACACCTTTATTTCTATTGTTGGTCATAGATGGTTATATTGAGAACTGCCATGCTTCCTTTGTGGCACTAGGGATAGAACTCATGGCTTCATCATGCTAGACAAACACTACCACATCTCTAACTCTTTTTTGCTATAGATTTTTAGTTAAAATCTTATATTTTTGCCCAGGACTGATGCCTTTGGTGTAGCTGGTATTATAGATGTAAATATACTGTCCTGAAGACCCTGGCATCTTGAATGTTCTGAGTATCTGAATCTAGAGGGATATTTGAGCTGGAAATGATCTGAAACAGCCGTTGGGAGCTCTCAGTTGGTGGTCAGACAGTGATACGCACAAACACAGGATAGTTACTTCCTAGCCAAAGTTGGTACAAGAGCTTAGTCTTCCTGATAGGAAACTTCTGATGATTTTCAAAAGTGCATGTTTTATTTTCTAATTAGGAACCAATAATTGTACCTATTTATGGGGTACATTTCAGTGTGTGTGTAAGATGTAATGATCAGATGGGCTAATTGGTGTATCACTTTAGACAAAACTTATCTTACTGTACTGTGCTGTGATAGTTGGCTAGAATGCAAGAATTCCCAAGTCCTGTTCACACGTTCACCTGCCTGCCAAATCCTTGGGAGACTTGAGGTGGAATAAGTAATTGACAGCTGTGCCATCAGGCCCATACCCTGGGATAGGGATCCAGAGTACCTGGCCGAGGGAAGGTCTTCAGTGGGCAGCTTCTCTAACAATGGACTAAGAACGCTGGGAAGAGCGAAGCAAGAGAGACTTATTAGCTAGTGATGGCAGGAATTGAGAGGTCGGTGGATATGGACTTGGAATCAGCTGGAGTGAAGTTCAGAAATCTTTGGCAAAGGCAAGAAATTAGTGACCATTCCTAGACATGTCAGGAATTCCAAGATGCAGTCAGATCATTGGTATCATTTCCTGAGAAGTATTAGTTACAGAGGGAGGAATTTGGAGAGTGGTTTTGGAATGTTGTACTTGAGGATTTTTTTTTCTTTTTTTTAGGTTTTAGCAAGGATTTCTTTTAGTATAACGGGGCTAAAGTGGGGAGAAATAGAAAAAGGAGAAACATTCCCAGACAGTGGAGGTCACAGATAGAAAGATGCTATGTAGATCTGGAGCTTTGAAAAGAAGTTTGACCTCTTCGGTGCCTTGGGTGGGCACATGAAGATTTTTTTAAAAATAATAATGAGAATATGATAAATCTGAGACTGTGGTCTATTTCTTTACCAACCTGGAATGTAGGTAGGATTTTTTTTTTAATTGACATCTGAAAAGATGGCCAACTTTCCTTTTTCAAGTTTATCTTTGAGGTACTGGGGGTTGACTCAGCCTTGCTCTTGGTCTCCCACTGATGATCCATGCCCTCTGCTTAGGCCTGCTGCTGTCGTATTGTGCTTGCAGTTCACATGAACTCAGTTACTGAAGATGGAAAGTTACCCATTTATTGGCTTTCCTTGTAGAGAGGACTGTGTTTGCTTTTGGGGTACCAAACAGTTTCTTCCTTGGTTACCCATCTGCCCAAGCATTGTTGGTAGCGTTGGTCATGTGTGAATACTCTATTTTTAGGAACCGCGTACATTCATGGAATGAAGCATGCCACAGGAAATTTTGTGATTATTATGGATGCTGACCTCTCACATCATGTAAGTGGCATGCTTTGCCAGGGGCATGATTCTCTAGGAACTGTTGTCAAGAGTCCTAGCTTATTTTACTGACTTGCTGTTTATTCTTTCTAAATTTCAGCCAAAATTTATTCCTGAATTCATTAGGTAGGTACTATTTCTAATATTTGAAAGACTTAGGAACAAATCAATTGATCAGATTGTTGGTTTTGGACTTAGTGTTATTTTTAGCTCTAATTAAAAATGTATATGCTTTAACTTTTCTATCAAAAATTAAACAAATGGATTTGCAATTCAAATGTAGATGATACTTCGAAATAGTCTTTTAGAAGTCTTGAGGAGTATTTCAACAAGTACTATCTATACTCGTTTAGACTACAGAAAAGATGAATTTTCTCTTGGCTCAGTTAAACCTTAAGTCATTAGAGTAAAACATCCTGGGTAAATAGGGTTTATTCCAGCAATAACGGAGTGGTTCTTACCAGGAATCCTAGACAATTCATCATGTTGCAAAGAAAGCACTGTAATTATCTCTAAGAAAAGAGACTTTATTTGCTAAGCTTTGCTAAAAACTTTAGTATAGAAATAAAGCATGAGGACTGGGAATGTGGCATAGTAGTAGAGTGCTTGCCTACTATGCGTGAAACCCTAGGTTCGATTCCTCGGTACCACATAAACAGAAAAAGCTGGAAGTGGTACTGAAGCTCAAGTGGTAGAGTGCTAGCCTTGAACAAAAGAAGCCCAGAGGGGCTGGGAAGGTGGCTCAGTGGTACAGTGCTTGCCTTGCATGCATGAGGCCCTGGGTTCAATTCCTCAGCACCACATAAGCA
>NW_012276411.1:0-2363 GCF_000151885.1 Dipodomys ordii
TTACATGAGTAAGGTAATGAGTACATTTCCTATTGAGCATTGTTACCTCCTCCTTTGTTTTTCTCCTATCATTCCTCCTTCCCCTCCACTTTCCTTACTCCCGTTGTAAAGTTCATTTTCAACATAGTGTCTTGTACATCTCATTGTTACAATGGATCAACCTGTATCCTTATTTCAGCATTTTGTTACTTCCCTTCCCCTCCTCAAATTAGAAAATGTATATACAAGATGCAAGGCACTGTAATCAAATACAGTGAAAACAGGGGTTATACCACAGGGGAAGAACATACAAAAGAAACAAAAAAATCACATAGTACATTATAAAGACATTAAAAACAATAGCAAGAAAGATAAAACCACTTGTGTCCCTATTGTGGGACACATCTATGGGCATATGTACATAGCTTTTGACCTTTTCTGCTTGTCCTAGACTATACACAATGGAATTCTATGCCTCCCTCAGAAAGAGTATCACCGCTCCATATGTTAGAAAATGGAAAGACTTGGAAAAAATTATATTAAGTGAAGTAAGCCAGGCCCAAAGAAACTTAAGTCCCATGGTTTCCCTTACTTGCAATAAATGCAAGTTTTTAAGAGGAAGAAAATGAAATCCTGTGGAGGTTGCCTCTCTCTGTTTTACTTATTTTCATTGAGCATAATACTTTCAAGATTTATTGGTGCTGCATCTCCTTTGTCCCTTTTTCCATTCTTGCCTTCCCTCTTCCCTTCTTCGCTTCCTCCCTCCTTCCTTCCTTTTCTCTCTTTGTCCCTCCTTGCTTTCCTTCCTTTCTCCCCTGCCTTTTCTCATGTTGAGGATTGAATCCAGGGCTTTTTATATTCTAGACAAGCTCTACCACTTGTGCCATGTTTCCAGCTCCTTAGCTCCAGTTTTGCAAGGCCATCCTCAAATTCATGACCTTCCTGCTGTGACTCCTGGGGTAGTAGGGATAATGGACGTGCGCTGTGATGCCTGGCTCACTACTATCTTGTTCATAAACCTAAAATAATTATTATCTCTGCTAGTGTTCATTTCCCCTTGCTACTGAAACCAGTTACCACACATGTAGTAGTTTAAAACAATGAAAATGATTCACTTACAATTCTGGATGTAAAACATCTGAATTAATCTTAGGGGACCAAACTCAAAGTATTCCTACGGCTGCTTTCTTCCTGAGGCTTTCTACCCATTTTCAGGCTTTGAAGGCTGTCCTGGTGTTGCCCTTGACCACACAGTGCCCTTTCACTACTATTGTGGTTGTCATAGCACCTTCTGTGACATCGTCCTTGCCTTCCTCTTACAAGAATGCCTATGATTACATTGGGCTCACCTAGGTAATCCAGGATTATCTCCCCATTTTAACATCTTTAACTTCATCATATCTTCAAACATTGTTTGTCATTCATGGTAACTTACTCAATTGGTTCTGGGAATAAGGATATGCCCATCTTTGAAGGGCCATTTCTCAGTTTGTCATAGGTTTAAGATAGAGGAAACTGGGTACTATTTATTTGCATGTAGCTCTTCAGTTAACACTTGCTCTTTTGCAATTATTATGCCGTCTTTATCACTGCATATTTCAGTTTTGCATAGCTTATTTTTATTCCTTTAGTTTTGTTTTTGCATTTCCCATTAATCTTTATTAAAAACTACTAATGGTAATGCATTTAGAATATTATTATTTTCAAGTATATTTTCTAGGTTATTTGGGCATATTTTGGAAACTATTTTCTTTTACCAATTTTCCAGATACTGTTTGCAAAAATTTGTTTTTATCATCATATATTTTGAATTTTCTTTTACTATTGTCATTGTTTGGCTTTTGGCTTTTTTTATTTTGGTTTGGTAGTTAGGAAAGTGAAGAAAACCTCAGGAAGCTTAAAGTACATAATAGATGTGCTCTTGTTCCTTGTTCCTTATATATTTTTGTTTACCAGAATGATTGTCTTAAAAATTAACTTTGTCTGAAGAGGATTTACCAAAAAAAAATCAAACTGTCATTTAGTATTAAAAAAAGCAATTACCAACTGAGGCCAACATGAATTTACCAAAAAAAAATCTGTGCAGATTTAAAAAAATGTGCCACAAACTATATTATGTTAATGATTAATGTGGTATTTATCACATATTTAAGACTACTATTTAGAATTATAAGTCCTGTGGACATTTCTAGACTTACACACATTCTTACTTAGTCCTATTCTCCAAACTTCATTGTTCTATCACCTGGAACTCATTGTAATATAACATTTAGCCTTTCTTATAGTAGTTACTGAGAGTGTAGTTGGCTCAGTTAACCTGGAACTTAGATCTCAAACCATCTGTCACCACCTTGTTCATAAATAATTTCTCTTTTTTTTTTTTT
>NW_012276412.1:0-1493 GCF_000151885.1 Dipodomys ordii
GCTCTTCAGCTCAAGGCGAGCGCTCTACCACTTGAGCCACAGCGCCACTTCCGGTTTTCTAGTGGTTTATTGGAGATAAGAGTCTCACGGACTTTCCTGCTTGTGCTGGCTTTGAACCAAGATCCTCAGATCTCAGCCTCCTGAGCAGCTAGGATTACAGGCGTGAGCCACTGGCACCCAGCTCACACACATGTTTTTGATCTAGGTTGTAGGAATATAGTAGTGATCAATAGACAAATGTCTATTGATAATAAAAAAGTCAATGTTAATTCATGATTTAATTTAAAAATGTAAAGTGCATTTTCTGTCAATAAGATTTATAAATTTATTTATAAATTTAATTTATATATTTAAACTGTATTAACAGTGCTAGTGACTCAGTAGAATCTAACCATTTCCGGGAAATATGCATCATAATACAAGTTTGATTACTCTGATGTGAATGAGAGTAGAATTATTTTTGATTAAGTGAGTGTCTTGTATATCCCAGTGGCAAATGTGACTGCAACAAGAATTGCTGTACTTCAATATTAGTCAGACATGGGCCTCTCAGTGGTAACAACCATTACTAGAAAGTAGTGGTAACTCTGGTGATAGAAGCTATTAGAAGGGTAGAATAGGCCATTTATCTACACTAGTGATTTATGCATCAAGTGTAGTTAAGATCAAGATTTATATGCAATCAAATACCAGCTTAGCTCAAAGTAAACCAAATTAATATAATTCTAACATCTGTATCAGATTATGTTTACCAGTGATGACCACAATATCTCTTATCCTACATGTTCTTCTGTAGTGTGACCTTATTTTATTCTCTTAATCCTTGGATGGTTTACTCTTTAACCCCTGAATATGGACTCACCTTATGAAACAGACTGTAACACAAGTAATGTGTCTGTCTTCCAAGGGTAGGTCAAAAGACTTGTTGCTTTTCTCTTGCTATTCTAGTATCTTGGAATAATTGCTATGGGGAATTTTCCTCTTGTAAGCGTCTCTGGTGTTAGAAGTGCAGGACACATGAAAAGTCACATGCAAGTATCCACTTGACTCATCTAACTCATCCCAGCCTTTGAGTTTTCATACTATAGGTACTAGATCTGTAAGTGAAGTTCTTTTTGTGTGCATTGAATAAAGCAAAGATATTTTGGTGACTAGAATGATGAGTGTAAAGCTCACCAAATATTCTGTTTCTCTCCTATATTTCATAGCCTTCTTGCAGTTACTTGGGATTGAACAGTACTGAAAAATAGACTGTGAGCAGCATAATGAATACTACTTCTCACCCATAGCAGAAAGATCAGTTATGAATATGCTGTGACAGTTCCTATATTCGGAGACAGTAGATAACCTGGATTCTTTTTTTTCCTTTTATTTGTGAACATACTGTACAGAGGGGTTACAATTACATGGGCAGGATAATGCGTACATTTCTTACCAAGCATTGCAGCCTCCTCCTTTTGTTTACCCTTCACATCCAGGTTATTTGCTTTTAT
>NW_012276413.1:0-2985 GCF_000151885.1 Dipodomys ordii
CTGAGGAATCAAACCCAGGGCCTCATGCATGCAAGGCAAGCACTCTACCACTGAGCCAGCTTCCCAGCCCTGATTTACAATTTTTAAATAAGTTGGCATATAGTGTGGGAGCCACCACACATACATTTATCATAGGTATGCAGAGGTGAGTAATCAGCTGATTACTTTTCCCAAATCCAGCTCCTATGGCCTTGGAACTCACCGTGCAAATCAGGAACAAGATGGATTCAGGGTGAAGGATACTGCAGCATTGCTCACACCGCTGTGATCCTTGTCAGAGGTGTGACCCTTCTGCTCCAGTCTGTGACTCACTGGAAGTCAATGCACCAGTCCTTACGTGGACTGTGGCAGACTAAGTTCAAAGACTCTCAATGCACAGCCAGATGGTCACTGGCTCATCTCCAAGCGTCACTAGCGGCCTCAGGCTCTTTGGGAGGCAAGGGCTGGTCTCCCTTTAAGCCTGGGATTGTGGGAACTTGGCAACTTCTGCACTCACATCAAACCCAACAGAGCCTTTGAGGCTCTGGTTTCCCTAGCAACAGTCCACTGGAATGAGTTAAGGCACCCCAAAGGGCAGACTTTTGCAGCCTCAGGATTGTAGTCTCCCAAGGAAGCATTAACACACACACCTTAATGCAGGCTCTGCTCCCTAGGAAACACAGGTTGACCTTTAATGACAAAAGAAATCCTCTGCAGGAAGCGGGTTGGCTCACGCCTGTAAACCTAGCTACTCTGGAAGCTGTGATACCAGTACCATCCTGGTTTGAAGGCCAACCAGGAAAGCTGGGCTGTTGGCTCACACCTGTAATCCTGCTACTCAGGAGGCTGAGATCTGAGGATCACGGTTCAAAGCCAGCCCGGGCAGGAAAGTCTATGAAACTCTTATTTCCAATAAACCACCAGAAAACTGGAAGTGGCGCTGTAGCTCAAGTGGTAGAGTGCTAGTCTTGAGCTGAAGAGCTGAGGGACAGCGCCCAGGCCCAGAGTTCAAGACCCACAACCGACAAAAAAAAAAAAAGGCAACCAGGACAGGAAAGTCCATGACACTCTTCCTCCTCCTCCCCTTCCTCCCCTTTTCCTTCTTTTTCCAGTCCTGGGACTTGAACTCAGAGCCTAGGTACTGTCCCTGAGCTTTTTTTGCTCAAAGCTAGCACTCTACCACTTAGTGTACAGTGCCACTTCTGGCTTTTTCTGTATATGTGGTGCTGAGGAATCAAACCCAAGGCTTCATGCATGCTAGGCAACCACTCTACCACTAAGCTGCATTCCCAGCCCCAAGGACACTCTTTTTGTTATTGTTGTTGTTGATCATGGGGCTTGAACTCTGGGCTGGGTGCTATCAGCCTTCAGCTCTTCAGCTAAAACCGAGCACTCTACCATTTGAGCCATAGCACCACTTCCAGTTTTCTGGTGGTTAATTGGAGATAAGAGTCTCATGGACTTTTCTGCCCTGGCTTTAAACCACAATCCTCAGATCTCAGCCACCTGAGTACTAGGGGGTGAGCCACTGGCACCTGGCCCCCAGGACACTCATGTCCAATAAACCACCAAACAAGCTGGAAGTGGCACTGTAGTTCAAGTGGTAGAGTGCTAGCCTTGAATAAAAGAAGCTCAGGGACAGTGCCCAGGCCCAGAGTTCAGGCCCCATGACCGGACCCCTCCCCCCAAAAAAAGTCTCACAGACTTTCCTGCCTAGGCTGATTTGGAACCTCTCCCATCCTCAAATCCCCCTGAGTAGCTAGGATTACAGGCATGAGCCCTGGGCACCTGGTTTTCTCTTACAGTTTTGGAGCTGGGAAGTTCAGTATCAAGGTCAGGGAGATTCAGTGTCTGGGGAGGGCCCACTCCCTCCTAGAAGGTGTCTTCTCTCTGGACCTCACTTAACATCTGGGGGAGGCCTCTTCTCAAAATATGAATGAGTCCCACCCATGGATGCTGCGCCCTCATGCCCTGCACAGCTCCCAAACATCCCACTTCTCCAGACTGTGCCATTTGGGATTAGCTTTGTTTACAAAGGTGTTAAATATACTTGCCACTCTGGCATCCATTTTTATATTTGAAACTCTGTCATACCCTATCAGCTTTGGCTTAATTAAAACTTTCCCTTCCAAGCTGGGCACTGGTGGCTCTCGCCTGTAATCCTAGCTACTCAGAAGACTGAGATCTGAGGATCATGGTTCAAAGCCAGCCTCGACAGGAAAGTCCATGAGACCTTTTTTTTTTTTGCCAGTCTTGGGACTTGAACTCAGGGCCTGGACACTGTCCCTGAGCTTCTTTTGCTCAAGGCTAACCCTCTACCACTTGAGCCACAGCACTACTTCTGACTTTTTCTGTTTATGGGGTACTGAGGAATCGAACCCAGGGCTTCATGCATGTTAGGCAAGCACTCTACCACTAAGCCACATTCCCAGCCAAAGTCCATGAAACTCATATCCGATAAACCACCAGAAAACCAGAAGTGGTACCTTGGCTTCAGTGGTAGAATGTTCTTCTTGAGCTGAAGAACTGAGGGATGGTGCCCAGGCCCAGAGTTCAAAGCCCACGGCCACAAAAACCAAAACAAAACTTTCCCTTGTGCTATAGGCCAGTTGTTCCTCATTCTACTAATATAAAATTCAACACAGTTGTTGGTCATAAAACCTATTAACATCTGACTCCTGTAAGTTACCCTCTTTCCTTTATTTTTTTGTCGGTCGTGGGGCTTGAATTCTGAGCCTGAGCGCTGTCCCTCAGCTCTTCAGCTCAAGGCTAACGCTCTACCACTTGAGCAACAGTGCCCAGTTTTCTAGTGGTTTATTGGCTTATTGAGTCTCATGACTGGGCGCCGCTGGCTCACGCCTGTAATCCTAGCTACTCAGGAGGCTGAGATCTGAGGATCATGGTTCAAAGCCAGCCCGGGCAGGAAAGTCCGTGAAACTCTTATCTCCAATAAACCACCAGAAAACCAGAAGTGGTGCTGTAGCTCAAGTGGTAGAGCGCTAACCT
>NW_012276414.1:0-1018 GCF_000151885.1 Dipodomys ordii
CACACACACACACACACACACACACACACACACACACACCCCAGAGCCAGCTAAGTCAAATAAGCTACTGCCTTTTGCATTCTTCCCTGACTCCCTTCTTGTATGAGCTTATGCCTAAAAGTATAACGGCCACATTGTATCCACGAAGAGGATTAAGAGGATTAAGGTTGACAAAAAAGGTGCTAAAGAATTCTGTATATTTTGTGATATAAAATTAGCTGGCATGCCTACGTCTGTGAGCAAAACAATCATATAGTTAATGAAGCCACTGTAATTTTCTGTTACTTTTTGCCTGTTTTTTTTTTTCAGCAGTAGGGTTTTAACTGGGAGTGTCTCATTGCTAGATAGGCACTAACCATGTTACACCCCACCTCCAGCCCTTTTTGTGCATTGATTGTTTTGGGGACAGGGTCTTGCTTCATGTCCAGGCATGCACTCGGACCATGGTCCTCCTATGTTTTGCTTCCCAAAGTAGCTGGGATAGCAGTTGTGTGCCACTACACCTAGCTTGTGTTATTGAGATGGGAGACTTGTGACCTTTTCTGCCTTCTCTGGCTGGAGGCATGATTCTCCTGATCCCAACCTCCTCCATAATGAGGATGCAAACAAATACTACTGAACCCTGTCATCCTGGGCCCCTGTCATCCTCCTAACCTTAGCCTTTCATGTAGCTAGGTTTACAGGTATGAGCCACTGGCACTTGGCTTGTTACTTCTTGAAGCCAAATTGCAAACTTATTGAAAGTGATCTTCCAAAATCAATCTGGAAAGTAAGTCATAGTTTAGCTGAAGTCTCCACCATTTACATGATCTGAGTTAATTAATCTTTGGTTCCAATTTTTAGTTTCAATATGTCAGCAAGCTTGGTAAACTTGCTTTGGTATTTACAGAATAGCATTTCACACTTTAGAAAATGTATTTATTCCACTTTGGAAAGCAGTATGGAGGTTCCTCAAAAGACTCCACATAGAGCTCCCCTATGACCCAGCAATCCCACTTTGGGGCATTTACCCAAATGA
>NW_012276415.1:0-1520 GCF_000151885.1 Dipodomys ordii
TTTTTCCTTTTTGCTTATGTGGTGCTGAGGAATCGAACCCAGGGCCTCAGGCATGCAAGGCAAGTGCTCTACCACTGAGCCACCTTCCCAGCCCCTTGAATTATCTTTTGTGATAGCATTTATATGTAACTTTTATTTTCTTCTCTAATTTTTTTGGAATTCCCCACAATGAGCATGTATTACCTTTGTAATAAAAAAAAAAAACATTACTTAAGCCAGGTGCCAGTGGCCCATGCCTATAAGCCTAGCTACTCAGAAGACTGAGATCTGATGATTTCAGTTCAAAGCCAGTCCTGGGCAGAAAAGTCCATGAGACTCTTATTTTCAATTAATCACCAAAAAGTTAAAATTGGAGGTGTGGCTCAAATGGTATAGTGTGCTAGCCTTGACTAAAAAAGCTCAGGGTCAGTGTCCAGACCTGAGTTCAAGCCCCAGGACAGTCATAAGCACACAAATTATATATATGTATGTATATATAAACACATATAAATATATATAAAATATGTACACATCTCTCTCTATATATCTATCTTTCTCTCTCTCTCTATATATATATAGAGAGAGAGAGAGAGAGAGAGGAAGGGAGAGAGAGATTTCTTCATGTTACATCTATAGAGTGGGCCGCTTTGCCCCAGCTCTGCTCACTCTGTATTTGCGGTCTGATTTCCTTGGGGATGGAGCTTGTATAATCTTACTCTGCTTGGTTTCTGCAGCAAGCTGGCAGTATAAACTTGCTGCTTGCAATATTTACGTGAACTGCCTCGGGGAGTCCTGTAAACTTCTCTACAACGTGGTTTCTCCATTGACAATCTGTTGAGTGCTTAGAAAATGTGATCTGGGAAGCAAATGTGTATGAGAGTTGACTCAAGGGGTACATCTTGTCTTATGATGTACATGAAGAGAAGGGAAGAGGCTGCTATTATGTTGGGACCCCATTTTTCTGGCTTGTGAAGTGTGCCTGTGGCTGTGCACGCTTGTGTACACATGTGCACATGTTTGTATAAATATAACACATAGACATGTATATATATATATATATATATATATGTGTGTATTTATAGTAGATAGATGCTCTACTTATTCTACTTGAACCACACTTGCAGCCATTTTTGCTTTCATTATTTTCTGAATAGGGTTTTACTTTTTGTCTGGGCTAACCTGCATTGTGATCCTCCTATTTATACCTGGCATGACAAGTTGTATACTACTGTGCCAGCTTTTTACTGGTTGAGATGAGGTCTAACAAATGTATTGCACAGCCTGGCCTTAAACTATGATCCTCTTGGTCTCAGCCTCTTCAGAAATCTAGCTAGGATTGCAGTTATAAATCACAACCCAGGGCTGGAAAGGTGGCTCAGTGGTAGAGTGCTTGCCTTGCATGCATAAGGCCCTGGGTTCTATTCCTCAGCACCATACAAGCAAAAAGAAGCTGGAAGTGGCCCTGTGGCTCAAGTGGTAGAGCGCTAGCCTTGAGCTGAAGAGCTGAGGGACAGCGCCCAGGCCCAGAGTTCAGGCCCCAC
>NW_012276416.1:0-1562 GCF_000151885.1 Dipodomys ordii
ACCTTTTTTTTTTTTTTTTTAAGTTGCTAAAGACCTCTCCATGTAAGGTTTCTGATTCTGGATGCAGTGTTTGCCTATAGTCCTGGATTGCTTGACCCTAGGAGTTTGAGACCGGTATGGGCAGCATAGCAAGATCATGTTTTTGTAGTGCTGGTGGTGGTAGTATTTGTTTTTATTTATTGGAGGGAGAGTTGTCTTTTTAGGGAAGTACAGAAAGGTAGGTATTTAGTGGAAAATGAACTGTGTAACTTGCAGGCAGCAGGATGGGAGGAGGGTAAGTGGGGAAAAGTGAAAGAAGGGGTGACATTGCCCAAAAAGGAAATGTGCTTTTACTTGGCTTATGGCATGTAACCCCCTGCACAACATTTTAATAATAACAGTAAAATTATATAAAAAAGAAAAAAAGAGCCGGGCCCTGGTGGCTCACGCCTGTAATCCTGGCTACTGAGGAGGCTGAGATCTGAGGATCACCGTTCAAAGCCAGCCTGGGCAGGAAAGTCCGTGAGACTCTTATCTCCAATAAACCACTAGAAAACCAGAAGTGGCACTGTGGCTCAAGCCGTAGAGCCCTCGCCTTGAGCTGAAGAGCTGAGGGACAGCGCCCAAACCCAGCGTTCAAGCCCCACGACCGACCAAAAAAAAAAAAAGGTCTTAGCCCCATTTCCTGCTTGGGGAGCAGGAAATGTTTCTCTTCTTTATCTCTCCCTATCTTAACTTGCTATACTATAATGTAGGTCTTGTGAATATATATTCTTTGTGGCTTTTTGTTTTGTTTTTGTTTTTTGTTGTCCCCCACATCCCGCATCAGCTTATTAAGTACCTAAACAAAAACAGAAGAAAACTGTGGAAACTGACGTTTGTCTTCTCTCTTTCAAGTCAATGTAGGTGAGGACTGTCCAGTATTTGATGGCCTGTTCGAGTTCTGTCAGTTATCTACTGGTGGCTCTGTGGGTAAGGAATATAAATCCCCTGCCCCAGGGCTGTGCTGCGCTCTTCTAGATCAAGATTTTTAAGGGTGTGATGTTATCATAAGGAATACTCCTGTGGCTTTTTCCTTTGGGTCTCAAAAGTGTCCTTCTAGATCAGTCCCAACCTAAGTTCACTCTCTGGTATGGTACTGATAGGTGTCCTTAGCTGTCCTCTCCTTGCAAGAGATTTTACATGTGGGAGTTTCTTGCAGGCCTCATGGTGTTGTTGAGACACTATGCAAAAGCAATTTGTAAACTGCAAAGTGCTATAAAACAGAAGTGTCATCATCTGTGTCTAACGAAACAGTATGGTAATTAACTTCAGAGGTCATAAATATTCCCTTCATGTCTGCTACTTCCATTTGTAACTTCTGGGTTGCCTCTAGGATTACTCCAAGACACTTATTTTTTCTTTTCTTTTTTTTGTGGGGGGTGGGTAGAGGGACAGTTTTGGGCCTTGCTCTTTCTAGGCCTAGTACTGTAGGCCATGCTTGCAGCCCTTCTTTGCCCTGATTATTTCTGGGCCTGGGCGCTGTCCCTCAGCTCTTCAGCTCAAGGCTAGCACTCTACCACTTGAGCCACAGCCACTTCTGG
>NW_012276417.1:0-2163 GCF_000151885.1 Dipodomys ordii
TGAGTTGAGGTTTAATATTGTTATAAAGTCAGACCACCATTCAGCCTTGAAAGATAACAGATAGACAAACAGGTAAGATAGATAGATAGATAGATAGATAGATAGATAGATAGATAGATAGATAGCCACGAGGTGTCAGCTCCACATTTTTCAGGCTACTGTTGGAGTGTTTTGAAGTTGATTGAAGCTGATTCATTGAGCCATTAGTGCATTTATATGGGGCTCTACCCAACTGGTCATTTTTACCCGTGGAATAATTCGGCTGTTCATCAGAGAATCTTCTGAACTGGATCCCCAAATGTATGAGTGAAAGTATGTCTGTGGAAGGTCTCTGAAATAGCATTAATCTAGGTAGAATATAAATTTATTCTTTAGACAAAACCATTCACTAATTCTTTGATTTATTCACTGACTCATTGTTTGACTTTTTATGTTTCAGGCACAGTCCTAGTCTGAGATCACAGCAGTGAACAGAACAGTTTCTGTATTTTTTATTCTATCCCCAAACTTTCCTAACTCCTTATAAAAATAATGTTTTAAGATAGTAGAGTCCTGAAAAGAAAAAAGAATTTTGTGCTTTGCCTTCTTTAAATCTTCTAAGTTTCCCACCCAACAAAAGCTTAATGTACCATAATAGTAATTTCAGTAGCATGTTTGAAGCGACTTTCAGTTTTTTCACACCTAGTTGATGTAGATAGTACTTAGGCAAAGGAAGAGAACTTCAGATTGTCACCTGATTTAATAATTATCAGGCAGGAAGAGGACAAACATTAAGAAACATGGTTAAGAAATACATAATGTTCAGCATGCTGCTAGTTCATGCATGTAATCCTAAGTACTACTCAGGAGGTTAAAATCTGAGGGTTGAGGTTCCAAGTCAGACTGGACAGAAAAGTCCTTGAGATTCTATCCCTAATTAACCCGTAAAAACACAGGAGTAGAGGCATGGCCCAAATGGAAGAGTACCATCTGTGACTAAGAAAGCTGAGTGAAAGGGTGAGGCCCTGAGTTCAACATCTAGTACTAGTACAAACCAAGAAAAACAAAAACAGAAGAAAGATATGATGTAAGACACTTGAGTATCTTTCTTCCTGAAGAACATCTCCCTGGTGTGTGGCTAACAAGTACTGCTTTCTTTGCCCCTAATTTTTTCCTTCTCTCTTCCTTCTGTTCTAAACTTTCTATTTAGTATACCATGCCTTGGCTTTCTTTGTTAGTGGAAGTGTTTCTTTGTAAATAAAATGTCATGTTTTCACAATTCAAAGGTGCTCTCTAAACAGACAATCTCTTAAGGCTTTATGCTTAACGATTCTTGTTTTATTTTAATTCTGGTCCTGGAGCTTGAACTCTCTACCTGAACTGTTTTTGCTCAAGGCTAGAGCTCTATGACTTAAGCCATAGCTCTACTTCTAGCTTTTTGGTGGTTAAGTGGAGATAAAAGTCTCACAGACTTTCCTGCCCAGGCAGGGACTGCAAGTCTCAGATCTCAACCTCTTGAGTATCTACTATTATGGGCATAAGCCACCCTGCTCTTGATTCGTTTTTGTTACAGTTTCCCTCTAGATCCCAAGCTGACCTCAAACTCTCCATCATCCTGCCTCAGCTTTCCCTAGTGGTGGGATTATAGGGATGTGCTGCCATACCCAACTCCCATACCTAGTGACTCCATCAGGGTTCCAATAGGAACCTAGAACCTACTTCTTTCAAAAATAACATAAAAGAAAGGCAGGCTATCCTAATGATGATGGAGACAGGTTACCTTAAGAGAGACAGTCTACAAGGTTCTAGACCTGCGGGGATATTGTTACATCTGGACTGAGCCATAAGGTGTGGCCTGCTTGTTAAACTTTCATGCTCAGTATTAATTTGCATTAATGTTCTGTTATGGTAATCACTCAAGTTTAGGTATTGGACATGTGAATGTCAGATAGCAATCAAGAAGGTTATTGCATGTCTGTTCACCAATTGTCAACCAATTTATTTGGGATTTTTCTGCAGGCAATGGTGGCTTGCTATCCAGGAAATGGCACAGGTTATGTTCGCCATGTGGACAACCCCAATGGTGATGGACGCTGTATCACCTGCATCTACTACTTGAACAAGAATTGGGATGCTAAGGTATGTTGGAATAATGGGAAATTGTTCTGGGGTAGGTGTTGGCAG
>NW_012276418.1:0-2077 GCF_000151885.1 Dipodomys ordii
CGGCTTTTTTCTTTTTGCTTATGTGGTGCTGAGGAATCGAACCCAGGGCCTCAGGCATGCAAGGCAAGCACTCTACCACTGAGCCACCTTCCCAGCCCACATCAGATGTTCTGTATGTGGTACCAGGGCCCTTCTTCATCAGGGCTTGGCATAGGAGAACTAGTGAAATGCAAACGATCTTTTAAACAACTTCAGAGCCCTGCTGCTAGTTTGGGTTAGGGGGGTCTTCTTCCTCAGTTTGGGTGATTTCAGAGGCCTCCCTCTTCCATTGTCTCTTGCTTCCAGTATTTGGAGAGCTGGCTATGCTTACACGGTAGTGGCCTTGTGTTCCTTTAGGAACTTAGCTTTCCCGTCCTGTACCCAGCCTTCAGCCAACCACTGTGCATGAAGAAGGTTCTGCATATCTCAAGGACCTGTCTTTGCTCCCTTGCCTTGCTCTTAGTCTTTGTCTGTGCACTCACTGAAGAGCTATGTGAAGGCCCTGGTAGGTGTACATTAACTTAGCAGTAGAGTTTTGTAGGATTCCAGTCTGTCATAGTTCACAGCCATTAAGTGTGCTGTAAGTTTGATGGGTATATCATTTCCAAGTTTCTAGCTGCTTCTCCTCATTCTCCTGTTACTTCTTCTTCTTTTTTTTGGTGGGGAGGGGACATCGGTTGTGGGGCCTGAACTCTGGGCCTGAGTGCTGTCCTTCAGCTCAAAGCTTGTGCTCTACCACGTGAGCCACAGAGACACTTTTTCTGCTTATGTGGTGTTGAGGAATCAAACCTGGGGCTTATGCATGCAAGGCAAGCGCTCTACCACTAAGTCACCTTCCCAACCCCTCCTGGTACTTCTTTGAAGAGCTTTGAAGCTCTAGGAGCTTACAACTTTCAGGAATTTAGTTCATTTAGACTTCTTTGCACTCTCAACTAAGAAGCTGACATATTGAGCTAGTTCTTGGTGATAGAGAAAGTTTAATACACTTGTGGCTTTCTACATCTTTACCAGAAACAGAGGCCCCAACAGAACTAATTTTAAATCTATGCTAACTTAACAGTGGGGAAAAAGTATGTGGAACCTCGGCGTTTAAGTTATATTTTTTATTCTCTAGGAAGCAAACATCTTAAATTTTTGTTCATTACAGTGCCACTTTTTTTTTTTGTCCCTCGTGGGGGCTTGAACTCTGGGCCTGGACATTGTCCCTCAGCAGTTCAGCTGAAGGTGGGTACTCTACTTGAGCCACAGCACCACTTCCGGTTTTCTGAGTGGTTTATTGGAGATAAGAGTCTCCCGGGCTTTTCCTGCCTGGGCTGGCTTTGATCCTCGATCCTCAGCTCTCAGCCTCCTGAGTAGCTAGGATTACAAGAGTGAGCCACCAGTGCCCGGCTCTAGGGCCACTTTTGTGAGTACGTTTTACTCTTCTATGTTTTAGAATCTTTGATTGATATATAAAGGCTAAAACATTAAACAGTGTTTTTGTTATATTTGAGATAATATTTTTGGTTGCTGTATGCTTCTAAACTTTAATTTTTTGTGGTCTAACTTACAGATTTTACTCTTATATAAAAAGATCCTTATATGGCATATAGGCCTATAAAATTCTTTCTTCTCTAGAGATTTTGGAGAATGAGTAATTCTATGTCTCTCAGTGATTTTGAGGTTTGAAAGAAAACATTAAACTCTTCCACCCAACTGGAATTGATTTCAGTGCATAACATAAAGTGAGATTCTAAAATTACTGTTTCTCCAAATTGCTAGTTAATTGCCCTGCACCATCCATTGGGTAACGCTTTCCTTCCCTCATTGAGTGGTAATGAATCTTACATCTTCGTACATGATCAAGTCCATTTCAGTACCATCTGTTCTGTCACTGTGAGCACTCTGTCTCATTCCTAGGTAGATACAGATGTGTTTTTGAAACTACCAAGCAAGAAACTGCCTGTGGACTTCTTTAGCATCTTCATGGTTCCCAAGTCCACCTTCTCTATAAACAACTCAAGGCACTTATTTGATTTTTAGTTAACATACACTTATTTTATTTTATTTTTTTTGGTCTGGACATGGGGCCTGAACTCTGGGCCTGGGCGCTGTCCCT
>NW_012276419.1:0-1968 GCF_000151885.1 Dipodomys ordii
ACTTGAGCCACAGCACCACTTCTGGTGTTCTGGTGGCTTATTGGAGATAAGAGCATCTTGGAGTTTCCTGCCCCAGTGGCTTTGAATCACAATCCTCAGATCTCAGCCTCCTAAGTGGCTAGGATTACAGGCGTGAGCTGCCAGCGCCTGGCTATATTTTATATTTTACAACATTTATTTTGAATATCTAGATGCAACTTTATCTTAAATTTTCTTATATCTTAATAATGAAATCTCTGTCAGAAACTTCTGATTTCTCCTTTGAAGAAGAGACACTAAGCCAGCCATGCTGGTATATACTCGGTAGGTTGAGGGAGGAGAAGCATGGGTTCAAGGCCAGCTTGGGCTATATAGTGAATTCAAGGGTAGACTGAAGCACCCTGTTTAAAAATACAATAAGAATAACAAAAAAGACAGTATTCTGATGTAGTGATAAAAATTTTACCTTTATAAGTAATTGTACAGCTTAAATACTACATTTTATTTTATACACACATACATGTTCATAAATGTTCTGATACATGAGCAGAAATATATGGATAGTGTAGTATGCTCTTATAACAAAGAAGTGTATATTTTTTCTTTTTTCCTTTATGGATAGTATGAGGATGTAATGGCAGGTGATGTGACAGTAACTTTGAACTGTGAAATGAAAGTCACGTGTAAAAATTATGGAGTAAAAAAATGGGCTGGGTGCCTGTGGCTTACGCCTGTAATACTAGCTACTCAGGAGGCTGAGATCTGAGGATCGTGGTTCAAAGCCAGCCCGGGCAGGAAACTCCATTAGACTCTTATCTCCAATAAACCACTAGAAAACCAGAAGCCATGCTGTGGTTCAAGTGGTAGAGCGCTAGCCTTGAGCTGAGACAGTGCCCAAGCCCAGAATTCAAGCTCTACAACCAACCAAAAAAAAAAAAAAGGGTGGCCATTACTTCACAAAGCAATATCATCTCTTCTTATCAATAACAGGCCTATGAAGGGTTGGGAACATAGATTGTAGTAATGCATTTGCTTAGTATGCCTTATACTTTGGGTTCCATCCACAGCTCCATAAAGAAAACGAAAGAAAGTAGGCTTTTTATGACAAATCAGGATTTACTTACTTTTGTTGTAAAATCATCAGATTTTGAATCTAAGTCTTCATTGATTTAATTCTAATCAGTGGATTGACAAACTTAACAGACATTACTATCTTTGTCTGTTATAAGAAATACTCAATCTTTTTAGTTGAGTGCTAGCTTTCCTTTAATCATCTTCTAGCTCAGCCATGATTTCCCTTGATGCTAAAACTGTACTCTCCTACAAGGATGCTGTATCTTGATCTTCAGAAAAAGAACAGTTGAAGTTTTTTTTTCTTTTTAACCTGTATGTACAATTTCTTTTTTTTTTCTGAAGACAAGAGTTTTTGTGCTTCTTATGCATGTTTGTAAGGATACTGTTCAGCTGTTTTATCTGAGATCAAGTAACAATATTTACCTAGTTTCTCCAAATGGTTGCCTTACACAGAAAAGATGGCAGACCCAACATAGGAAGGTGGTGTTCTTGTCTGCATGATGGAAGCTGGTTTGCCAGTACCCTTCTTCCACACCAGCACTAGGGAGATGGAAGGTGGGAGACAATGTGGAGATGCAAGCACTCTATTAAGGATGGAACCCAAAAATTACATAAGTCACTTTGACTGTCTTCATGTATCTTTGTGCCGTGGCTAAACCAGCTCTGAAAGAAACAGAAATACTCTTGATTAGTGAATGGCTGGTCACGTTCCCAGCTGCACAAAGAGGTGGAAGATAAATGTTGAGGGACAAAGAGTAATCACCCCACATTTTGAACCCAGTGATACTTTAGTCTCATATTTGTAGACAATTATATGCATTCTTGGATCCCTTTATTCCAAAATCCTCTTGTATTAAAAATAGGAAAATCCTATTTACGTACCCACATGGAAATCCATTTCACAGTTACCCATTT
>NW_012276420.1:0-3168 GCF_000151885.1 Dipodomys ordii
TTTTTTTTTTGTCGGTGGTGGGGCTTGAACTCTGGGCCTGGGCACTGTCCCTGAGCTCTTTGGTTCAAGGCAAGCATTCTACCATTTGAGCCACAGAGCAACTTGCCACAACATTCTTTAAAATGGCTACATTAACTCTAACTTGATTATGTGGACCTAATTAAGGTCCACATAAAGTAAGGTAAACAGATGAAGAGCAAAGCAAAACATGAGCACTAGGTGCCCCTTAAGGGAGACAATTATTTGATCAGGCATTTAATCTAGGGATTTTTTTTTTTTGTAGTTTGAGAATGCTATCATTAACAGAAGAAAAAAAAAATCCATACAAACAAATGACCATACAACAGCCTTCTTATACCTAACCATAGAAAATAATGTAATTACTTATTGTGCTCTTCTAATGTTCTAGATACAGTTAATCCTCATCTTATCCTATAAGGCAGATTCCTTCAAAACCACACTTCACAGATGAGGAAACCTACACACACAGTGATTAAACCACTTGTCTGAGAGTCATGTTAAGTGGTTGATATAAATCCTTTTTAAAAATCAGAACTATGATAGAAGTTGTGTTTCACAATTACCACATAAATCTACTGCTTTTTTTTTTTTTCCGTCAGTTGTGGGGGTTCAACTCTGGGACTGGGTGCTGTCCCTCAGTTCTTCAGCTCAAGGCTGGCACTCTACCACCTGAGCCACAGTGCCACCTCCAGCTTTTTCTGCTTATGTGGTGCTGAGGAATCGAACCCAGGGCCTTATTCATGCAAGGCAAGCACTCTACCACTGAGCCACCTTCCCAGCTACTGCTTTTAAATTATACTAAAATCCACTGTAACATAACAAAATCCCCACACTTATGGAAAATAATAATTTTCTAGATTTCATTCTTTAAAATGTAGTCTTAAAATTTGAAAAATCTTTAAATTAATTTTAGCATTAAAATTATAGACTGCTGCCTTACTCTAAAACACTCATTTAATATTTTAATCTGGATTACAGTCTCTACAATGGGAGACTACCAGCATGTATAACAATGCAGCAAACTTTTAAAATTTAAATATGTTACCCAGTTTTGCATTCTTTTATGGATATTCATCTCAAATGTTTCATCCTTTGAAAGGAACAATAACACAAATAATACAGAATCTATACTTGGCACTAGAATGCTTTAGGGGTAAACAGTATGAATGTGATATAGTAGAACTAACTATGGACTAAAATTCAGGGAGCTCACAAAACTGGGCTCCAGTACTAACTACCAATTTGGTCTCTTCAAATGCTCTGGGCCATGGTTTCCTGATCTGCAAAATAACTATATCCACGGTTTACTCTTCCAGCTTTAAAATGTGACTCATGTACATACACCTTTTTTCTGAGCTTCCATTCTCTTTCTGTTTAGTTATTGCAATTACTTCATCACCGGCATTATTTTCCTTTAGTTCCACAATAGGAGGTAACAGCCCAATCTAAACAAGGTGAGAAGAAAGCCTTCTTTACAAATGACTAGCCATATGATTCTCAAGGTGAAGAATGCAGAAGCCATTATAATGTGAAAAGGTATTAGATTTCAATATTTAGGCTGCTGTTTTGTATGCCACTACATTCTCCCTAAGGACAAATTATAAAATTCAAGGACAATAAGGAGGAAAAACATTTAATTACCCATCAGTTATTCAAGAGCCAAGCAAGGCCAATTAAAAAGTTGTACCTTTTGGCAGAAATATTTTCCTTAATGAATTGAAAGGCAAGACATAATCTAGAATTTTCTAAATTATGTTCTTTTTATAAACTGTACTCAATGAATCCAAGGAATTGGTTATATAGGGGAATATATATATATATATATATATGTGTGTGTGTGTGTGTGTGTGTGTGTGACCAAGAAAACATTGGAAACATTGAAGATCTCACTGTCGAATTGTTAGCTTACTCTTTTCAGTAAAGTGAAAAACTTCTACAAATCACCACTGCCTAATCCTGGATGTTCTTGTCTCTCCTCTTTCTAACCCATTCCCAAGAGGGCAATGTGACTGCAAAACTATTAGAATTAAAGTATATAGTGGACAAAAGATTTCCAACTGTTAGAAAACTCAAGTTGATTTTAGGATTGCTTTCTAGAGCTGCCAGCTTACCAATATCTCCTTCCAGTTGTACGCTCAGTTAAAACATCTTAAAACTTCTATAGAATATGTAGTTCAATTGTGCAGGACCTTGTAAAGAAACAAAAGCAAGGAAAAGAAAGCATGACTTACTTATAAATCCTTAGTGAAAGTCCAGACTATTAAGTTATTATTAACTATAGCAACTTCGGAAGTAGCCCCTCAGTGTAGATGGAAAGAATGCTCGAAGAATGAATGTCAAGGTGCAAGTATACCAATTTCCAGCAAAAACTAGTCAATGACAAAAATGCAATCAAACATATACCTCCAATTTCAAATAAAGGATCACGGACCAAGTCCAGCATCGAGCAATCTTTTGGTTGGAATGTCAAAAATAAATAAAGCCAAAACCTCCTGGTGACTGCGATTCCTCAAAGCATTCAAAGTTCAGAAGCAAACCAAGATGTGTTAACACTCTTAGCATCCTTCTTTAATGCAACTCATTCTCTCCACAAAGTCACTTCACTTCAGCTACCTGGATCGCCAGACCCCAGCACCCAACAATCTCAGGAGCCCAGGGGTCTTCCCGGCGTCTGCCTCTGCATCCATCACTAACCACCTAGTTGGTTAAACCCCAAGGTGCTCCAGACCCGTCCCCCATCCATCCACGCTCCCAGGCTCCCTCCGTCACCTCCCTGGGGACCTTTTCTCCTCGACCTTGAGGACCCTCAAGTCTGAGAGGTCACCCAGAGCCCCAAGTGACTTGGCCAGTGTCCCCCCCCCCATCCCTGCAGCTCGCGCGCCGTGGCCTCCCCCGACCCCCCATGACCCCAGGGACGGACTTGTTCCCACTACCCCGGCACGACCCCTTTCCCCTTAGGCGCCCTACCTTTTTCCAACCAGAAAAACAATTCTTCAGAAACGCCCTGGGAGCCTACTGCGTGCAAGCTCCCACTGCGTGCGGCACGGTGCTCACGGGCTCGTGGCCCGGGCTTGCCTTCCTCGTCCCGGCCGGCCCATCCCAGCCCGAGGGCCGGTGCTGCCTGCGCCGGGGTGCGGAGGCGCGGGC
>NW_012276421.1:0-1182 GCF_000151885.1 Dipodomys ordii
AACCCCTTAATACAACTACTTAGTAATAACAATTTCTTTCTTTTTTTGGTGGGGGGGTCTGGTCGTGGGGCCTGAACTCTGGGCCTGGGCGCTGTTCCTCAGCTCTTCAGCTCAAGGCTAGCGCTCTACCACTTGAGCCACAGCACCACTACCGGCTTTTTTCTTTTTTCTTATGTGGTGCTGAGGAATCGAACCCAGGGCCTCAGGCATACAAGGTGAGCACTTTACCACGGAGCCACCTTCCCAGCCCAGTAATAACAATAAAGAGAATTTGCAAAGGAAAATACCATGTAATGAATACCTGTCTTGAAGTAAGCACCTGGCAGAACCCAGCCTTTGTTTAAATCAGGTGTCAAGGGCCATATGGATATTATTATTTTGATGCTGATTTCAATTTACTATTATTTTTTAACTTTTTTCCAATTTGTTTTTATTTAGAGGTGATACACAACAGGGTTGCCATTCATGCATCAGGTAGTAAGTACATTTCCTTTTGTACAGTGTCATCTATTCCATCATTCTCTCCCATTACCTCTCTCCCCTCTCCACCCACGAGGTACACAGTTCACTTTCATCTATGTCCAGTGCACTCCACTGCTGCAATTCTTCATCCTTTTATCTGGGATTCTGTGCCCTCCCTCCACAGATGTGCATGTGAATATACTATGTTTAAGGTAAAGAATAGAGTTATCAGCCGGGCGCCGGTGGCTCATGCCTATAATCCTAGCTACCCAGGAGCCTGAGATCTGAGGATCGCAGTTCAAAGCCAGCCTGGGTAGGACTTTCCCGGCTGGTTTTGAACCGCAATCCTCAGATCTCAGCCTCCTGAGTAGCTAGAATGGCAGGCGTGAACCACCAGTGCCCGGCCTATGTTTAGTTTTTTTGAGGAACCTCCAGACTGTTGTCCAGAGTGGTTGTACTAATTTACATTCCCACCAGCAGTCTAGTAGGGTTCCTTTTTCTTTTAATTTATTTATTTTTTATTTGTGAACATACTGTACAGAGGGGTTGGGTTCCTTTTTTCCTACATCCCCTCTAGCATTTGTTGTGTGAATTCAAAATGTTGGCCAATCTTACTGGGGTGAGATGGAATCTCAGAGTTGGTTTGATTTGCATTTCTTTTATGGCCAGTGATGATGAGCATTTCTTCATGTGTTTCTTTGCCATTCTTTTTTTTTTTTT
>NW_012276422.1:0-2138 GCF_000151885.1 Dipodomys ordii
CATCCTTGTCTTGTTCCTGAGTTGAGGAAATGGCTTTAGTTTTTCACCATTAAGTATAATGCTGGCTGTAGGTTTGTCATATACACCCTTTATTGTATTGAGGGATGTTCCATGGATTCCTAATTTTTTCAAGACCATCATCATAAAGGGGTGTCACATCTTGCCAAATGCTTTTTCTGCATCTATTGAGATAACCACGTGGTTCTTATCCTTGCTGTTTTGATGTGATGAATTATATCAATTGATTTGTGTATATTGAATCAGCTTTGCATCCCTGAAATGAATCTGGTTTTTTCGTGGTGTATGATTTTTAGGATGGATTGTTGAAGTCGATTGGCCAAAATTTTGTTGAGAAGTTTTGCATCAATATTCATCAAAGAAATGGGTCTATAGTTCTCTTTTTTTATAGTCCTCTTTCTTTGATGAGTCTCTGCATGGTTTAGGGATGAGGGTTATGATGGCTTCATAGAATGTGTTCGGTAGTGAACTTTCTCTTTCAATTTCATTGAAGTGTTGGAGAGTATTGATGTGAGATCTGCTTTGAAGGCCTTGATGAATTCTGCTCTAAAACCATCTGGTCCTGGGCTTTTCTTAGATGGGAGGTCTCTTATTGCTGTTTCTATTTCAATGCTTGATATTGGCCTATTAACATGGTTTAATTCATCTTGGTTTAGTTTTGGCATGTCAATATTTGCTAGAAAAAGGTCCATTTCTGCTAAGTTCTCAAACTTATCAGCATAAAGTTTTGAGAAGTATTCCCTTATAATGTTCTGAATCTTGGTTGTTTCTGTGGTGATGTTTCCCTTCTCATTTCTGAGTTTATTTGGGTGTGTTGTCTTCTTTTTCTGATAAGATTGGCAAAGGGTATGTCAATTTTGTTAATTTTTTAAGATTCTTTCTATGGGTTTTTTGGATTATAATTCATTTAATTCTGATTTAATTTAATTATTTCTTTCAGTCTACTGGATTGGAGTTTATCTTGCTGCTCTCTTTCGAGGAGGTTCAGATGTCTCTTTAAATTGTTGGTTTCAGATCTCTCCAATTTGTTGATGTAGGAACTCAGAGCTATCAACCTGCCCAAGAGTACTGCCTTTGCTGTGTCCCAGAGGAGCTGGTAATTTGCCTGCTCAATTTTGTTGAATATCATGAACATTTGAATTTCATTTCTAATCTCTTCAATGACCCACTCCTGATTCAGGAGTGTGTTGTTCAGCCTCCATGTGTTACCAGACTTTCTTTGATGGCTTTTGGTGTTGATATCTAATGTTATTCCCTTGTGGTCAGAAAGAATGCAAGGTATAACTTCAATGTTTCTGAATTTAGACAAGTTTGCTTTGTGGCCTAATATGTGGTCTATTTTAGAAAATGTTCCATGTGCTGCTGACAAAAACGTGTATTCTGATGCTCCTGGGTGAAATATTCAGTAGATATCTGTTAAATCTCCTTTTAGATCTGTGGTTTCTCTGTTGAGTTTTTGACGAGTTGATCTATCTAGTGGGGAGAGTGGTGTGTGAAAATCCCCAACAATTAATGTCTTTGAATCTATGTGGGATGTGGGGAAATTAGTGTTTCTTGGATAAATTTGGGTGCTCCATTGTTTGGCAAATAGATATTTAAATTGTAATATCCTCCTGAAGGAGAGACCCCTTAATTAGTATGTAGCAACCTTCTTTATCTCTTCTCATGAATTTTAATTTGAAGTCTATTTTATCTCATATTATGATTGCAACTCCCGCCTTTTTATGGGTGCCATTTGCTTCATAGATTTTGTTCCAGCCTTTAGCATTGAAAATGTGTTTGTTTTTATGGGCAAGATGTGACCCCTGAAGGCAGCAGATAGAAGGATCTTGTTTTTTAATCCAACTAGAGAGTCTATGTCGCTTAATTGTCGAGTTCAGTCCGTTAATGTTGATAGATAGAACTGAGAGTTATTTGAGAGTTCCTGCCATATTATCCACTTTCTTGGGGGCTGCGAAACTGGCTTCTTCCTATGGTTCTTGGATTCTCAGTTCGGGTGCAGTTTCTTGGCTTTTATTGTGGTCTTGTTGGTTTTCTATGTGTAGGACATCTTTAAGAATCTTTTGTAGGGCTGGTTTGGTGGAGATGTATTGTTTCAATTTTTCTTTGCTATGGAAGGT
>NW_012276423.1:0-1804 GCF_000151885.1 Dipodomys ordii
TTTTTTCTTTTTTCTTATGTGGTGCTGAGGAATCAAACCCAGGGCCTCATGCATGCAAGGCAAGCGCTCTACCACTGAGCCACCTTCCCAGTCCCTTGGTCTCTATTTTCTCTGTCGAATTGCCTTCTCTATGAAAATGTCTCAAATACTACTTTCCATTGTTACAGCTTTATCAAGTTTCATGTTTTCCTTACTGCTAGATTGTTCTTAGTCTATAAGAGCAAGAGCTACTGGTTTATGTCTATAATCCTAGCAACTCAAGAGGCTGAGATCTGAGGATTGCAGTTTAAAGCCAGCCTGAACCGAAAAGCCCGTGAGACTTTTATATCCAATTAACTGGCAAAAAGCCAGAAGTGGAGCTGTGGCTCAAGTGACAGAGCCCCAGCCTTGAGGAAAAAGAAGCTAAAGGACAGTGCTCAGGTCCTGAGTTCAAGCTCCAGGATGGGCACCAAAAAAAAAGCTGTGTCTTATTCATAATTTTATGTTCAATGTATCACATAGTGTCTAGCACATATTATGCAGGCAATGCTTAGTTAAGGACCAAATAAATCTCTCTGACTTTATTTCCTACTATTTTCCCAGTTTCACAAATATATATTGTCCTTTCTCTCCTCTTTCCTCTGCAGCTGTTTATTACCAACCTACCCCAATCTGCAAAAAGCCTACTTATTTTCCAAGACTCAAATGGGTCTCATTTCCTATCGCTACATTTCTGATCACCACTACTGGAAATATATGTTTCTTAATCTGTTCTCTATTGTGTGGTGAGAATGTAGGATCAATAAGATCAAAAAATCAGTAAGATTTTGGAATCAATAAGATCTACTCCCTGTCCTCAAGAACTCACAGTCTACTTGTGGTGGTCCTTAACTTAGAACAATGGCTCCTAGTATCCAGTGAAGAAAATAATCTCTTATTCTGGTAGTGGGTATTTAAGATCTTCAAAAGTCCCCATTCAGAAGATAACACTCAATAACTAAGGTTAGGACCTAGGCATTGTTTTTATAAACAAGAATTCAGGCAATACTAATATGAATGAAGTACTGTGGGAACAGACAAAACTAAAATAAAAAATTAAATTGTATTATTAATGTATGCTGATTCAAAAAGTTAAATTAAGCCAGGTGCCTGTGGCTCACGCATGTAATCCTAGCTACACAGGACTCTGACCCAGGCAAAAAAGTCCACGAGACTTTTTTTTTGGTTTGTTTTTCCACGAGACTCTTATCTCCAATAAACTACTCAGAAAAAGCCAGATGTGGTCCTGTGGCTCAAGTGGTACAGCACTAGCATTAAGACTACAGAGGCTTAGGGACTGTGCCCAAACCCTGAGTTCAAGCCCCAGGACCAGAAAAAATAAGTTAAATTATTTTCTTAAAGTACTGTGGAAACGACAACTTGTATTCATATACTGTTTTGTAGAATGGAAACTTCTTTGTACAGCTACTTAAAGAAAATAATAATAATAACTGTAAAAAAAAAACAAAAGTACTGTGGAAACTGTAGACCAGAAAACAACTAGGTATGAAAGCAACTAAGTGTCCATGAAATTGTTAGAAAAAGTTTCCCACAATGTTAATATCTTAGCAGGATTTGCTAAAATGGTGTTAAGTTTGACAAGCAGAAGAAGAATACTGGTGTTCTAAGCCTAGGCAATACTACATAGAAAAACAACCAGATACAAAGCTTTGCACTTAATGTGATTAGAATCGGGCTGGGAAGGTGGCTCAGTGGTAGAGCGCTTGCCTTGCATGCCTGAGGCCCTGGGTTCAATTCCTCAGCACCACATAAGCAAAAAGAAAAA
>NW_012276424.1:0-2435 GCF_000151885.1 Dipodomys ordii
AGGCATTGCTATGAAGGCATAGCACAGAGCTAACTTCAGTCCCTAGTGACTTTAAGAGTATCTTGGCAAAACTGACATAATCAGTAGAAGCAATTTAAAAGGATTTGCATCCCATGTATCAAAATCCAAATAGGCTCTGTGTATCTAATTTTTCTCTCCTCTTTACTTCCTGACTACCTGAAACAGAGCTAGCCTATTTATGTAGGAAATCAACCTACTCTTGACCTTATCTTCTAGTCTGCCTACCTATAGTGTTTGATCTTTCTTAGCTAGCTTCCACAAACACTGTCAAATCTTTATAGTATCTGTATATAGGCTATCTTACCGTCTTTCCTCTTAGTTATCATTTGTCTTTTTCTTTCATTATTTTTCTATTCTGTCTACTTATCTTTCTATGTAATTCATCTATTCATCTACCTTTCTATCCTCCCACTTTCTATCTCGATATCTCCTATAGACTCTGTTTCTCTGGTTGAACCTGACATATTTATGTATTCATGAGTATTAGATCACAAGGTCATGGCATTATAAACTTCACAAGCAAACTGGTTCTCAACTTTATTCCATCTCAACCCATTAAAGTGATGGAACATTTTTATATAAAAAATAAGGCTTATGGGGGGAGGTCACAGTGGGAAAAACTGGAGGAAAATAAGGAAAGAGGTAACACCATTCAAAAGAAATGTACTCAATACCTGACTTATATAACTGTAGCCCCTCTGTACAACACCTTTACAATAAAAATAAATAAATAGACATTTTTAAAATAGGGCTCACCAGCATCATGACTTTCATCAATAAGGGAAGCAAAGGCTAGAAATGAAATTGTGTAACTGAATTGTTCACAGAGGTTCTGTACTCCTCCAACATTTCTGCTGAGGATTCTTGCACTTCAGGGCCTCTGTGGAACAAGTAGCGACACTCTGTCCTCATTTCTTTCCTAAGTGCTGTGTTCAGCCAAAGGTCTAACTAGGTAGGAGAATGCCAGGATCAGCAATGATAGTTTGTTTTCAAAGGAAGGAATAAGAGCCCTGTAGTAGAAGAAATGTGGATTAAAGACAAGACAGTATAAACAGGGATGGACAAATGCCCCATTTCATTTCTTCATCCTCTTTCAATTTCCAGAATCTCCAGCCAGGTTGGTGAACAACTCAAATAGAAAGTTAGCCACTGGTGTCTCACACCTGTAATCCTAGCTACTCAGAAGGCTGCTATCTGATAATGACAATTCAAAGCTAGCCCAGGCAAGAAAGTATGATTCTCATCTCCAATTGACCACCAAAAGTCCAGAAGTGGAGCTAAGGCTCAAGTAGAGTGCTAGCCTCTTGAGCAATAAAAGTTCAGAAACAGTACCCAGGCCCTGAGTTCAATTCTCAGGACTGGCAACAAAGAGAGAATCTAGGTGGGGGTTCCTGAGACTGGGACTCCATCTGTTCAAATTTGTATATGAATAGGTGTGTCAAACACAGACAGTAAGGACAACTAGTTCTCAAAAGCTCTACTTAGGAGAGTCCTATTTATGAACTTCATAAAAAACCAAGAAGACATTCACACAATACATACTAAAATTGTTTCAATGATGAATTCATTCCAAATGTTGTGAGAAGATACAGTGCACGTACTCCCCTATCAAAATTAGTGAACATTGCACTGGGCATCAGAGAAAGCATGTGATCACAACTGATGGAGTAATTACTAAGTGTCTGTTCCTCTTCCAGTGACTCTACTTTGTCCACTTCAATGGGGGTAGCATATTGCTGTCTTACTCAGCAATAATGCAGAATCAAATTGAAGCAGGACTTTTTTTTCTTACAGAAACACTTCCTCTTACAGAATGCCTGTAGTCAGCAAAAAACTTCTGGATGAGAGCATAGGATAAACTTACAAGGTAATATTAGCTTGAAAGCAAACTTTTGGCTGAGAGGCAAGCTTCTTACTTGGTTGAATAAGGTTTCTGAAAGAAACAGAAAGGAAGATTTAAAAAAAGGAAGGAAAGAAATAGAGGAAGAAATGGAGGAAGAAAAGGAGGGAAGGAAGGAGGAAGAAGGAATATAAAGCTAAGCTGGGCACAATGGCTACATCTGTGGTCCCAGCTCTGCAGATCATAGGTAGGAGGATCATGATCTAAGTTATATGGCAAAAACTTGAGACCCTACCTGAAAAACATGTAAAATATAAAAAGAACTGGGCATAGCTCAGGTAGCTGTGAGTACACACCTTAAGTACGGAGCTCTTTTATTTATTTTTTGTCAGTCGTGGGGCTTGAACTCTGGGCCTGGGTGCTGTCCCTCAGCTCTTCAGCTCAAGGCAGTGCTCTACCACTTGAGCCACAGCACCACTTCCAGTTTTCTAGTGGTTTATTGGAGATAAGAGTCTCACAGACTTTCCTGCCCAGGCTGGCTTTGAACGATGATCCTCAGATCTCAGCCTCCTGA
>NW_012276425.1:0-1313 GCF_000151885.1 Dipodomys ordii
TGGGAAGGTGGCTCAGTGGTAGAGTGCTTGCCTTGCATGCATGAGGCCCTGGGTTCGATTCCTCAGCACCACATAAGCAAAAAGAAAAAAAGCCGGAACTGGCACTGTGGCTCAAGTGGTAGAGCGCTAGCCTGGAGCTGAAGAGCTGAGGGACAGTGCTCAGGCCCAGAGTTCAGGCCCCATGACTGGACCTCCCCCACCAAAAAAAAGAAAGAAATTTCTCTTTTTAAAATAAATCATATATCATAACTGATTTATGAAATACTTTGGTATAAAATTGCATTACCCTATGTTAGAAATGATATCATTTTTGTGACATTCTCATTTCTAGAAAGATATACTTTAGGAAAGAAAAAACAAAAAATAATATTATTGATGTTTGTTTCTTTTTCTTTTTTTCAGTCATGGGGCTTGAACTCAGAACCTGGGCACAGTCCCTGAGCTGCTTTTGCTCAAGGCTAGTGCTCTTACTACTTGAGCCACAGTGCCTCTTCCGGCCTTTTCTATTTATGTGGTACTGAGGAATTGAACCCAGGGCTTCATGCATGCTAGGCAAGCCACAGTCCCAGCCCTTCTTTATTGACTTTTATTTATTTATTTTTGTTGGTTATGGGGCCCGAACTCTGGGCCTGGGCGCTGTCCCTCAGCTCTTCAGCTCAAGACTAGCGCTCTACCACTTGAGCCATAGCACCACTTCCAGCTTTTTCTGCTTGTGTGGTGCTGAGGAATCGAACCCAGGGCCTCATGCATGCAAAGCAAGCACTCTACCACTGAGCCACCTTCCAGTCCCCTTCTTTATCTTTTAATTAATTTACTTTATTGTTATTATAAAAGTGATGTACAGAGGGATTACAATTACATGAGTCAAGTGATGAGTATATTTCTTGTTGTACAGTCTTCTGTCCCCTCACTCTCTCCCATTCCCTGGGGGGTTTCTAAGCATTTAAGGTATTGATGGAAGGTAATGGTGCTTTTGTTTTTGTTTTAGTTCTTCCTGCTGTTCCCAAAGCTCCTGGAGTGGTCAGTCCTTTGATGTTTTTTGTGTTTTGTTTTTTTCCATCATGGGGCTTGAACTCTGGGCCTGGGTGCTGTCCCTCAGCTCTTCAACTCAAGGCGAACACTCTACCACTTGAGCTATAGCACCACTTCCGATTTTCTGGTGGCTTATTGGAGATACAAGTCTCATAGACTTTCCTGCCCAGGCTGGCTTTGAACCGTGATCCTCAGATCTCAGCCTCCTGAGTAGCTAGAATTACAGGCGTGAGCCACCGGCATCCAGAGCTTTGGTGTTTTTACAAAGGTAGGTAGTTGTC
>NW_012276426.1:0-2868 GCF_000151885.1 Dipodomys ordii
TATATATATATATATATATATATATATATATATATTCTGTTTTTGCTGATTCTTATTCAAAGTATATCCTTGAGTCTAAGTCCAATCCCAATCTTCTTTCATAATGAAATCATGATTATTCTGGGCACAAGCACCGTGATGCAGGTTCTGTTGGGCTAAAGCAGGGAACACAGGTAGTTGCTGTTTACCTGTGATGTGTATGTGTGAGGTCATAGGTGAATAGGAAAGTCACTTGACAATCACAACATGGAGGAACATCAAAGATAATAAGTAGAGTTACTGGGACAAAACTGGATTTGCAAAATTAAAGACAACAGAGATGCAGGGAGTCCAGTTAAGGAAGACAGCCAAAAAATTTCAAGGACATTATTACAAGAGATGTAAGATAAGAGGTAGGCTAGACACAGTAGAATTCTAGAGATGAAGACCAACAACTTGAAGCACCTTTCCTGTGTTTTTACATCACTTTTTTCCTAGGTGTACCAGGTGTATTTGAAGGAGAGGAAGGAAACACTTGCCTATCTTTTTACCCTCTTCCTTTCAATATTGGCCCATCTGTTCTCTGTACTTGGTACAGATGCTATTTTGGTAAGGATATTCTGTCATTGAAGTTGGAAGAATGACTTTACATTGAACCTTTATCAACCAGATGATGTGTCAGTCATTTCTTGTGCAATATGCCCGTGCTATCTACATTTCTTTGAATTGCTTTGGGAAGTTCCTCATGTCCTATCATTAGACCTGTTGTCAAGGTGTCTTAACCTCTCAGCTCATTTGTAACCAAATCTATACAATATATGCTGTGGTTTATTCCAACATCAGATTAGATAACGTTCTTTTTATGTATTTTGCAATTATAGGCATTAGAGATGGAACTCAGTGGTCGAACATTTGTCTAGCGTGTAAGAGGCCTGGATTCTGTCCCAAGCACTGAAAAGGTGCATTTTCAATTACACTTGGCTCTTAAAGTTTTTAACCTAGTGTTGTCACTCTGAAAGGAGTGGGCACATGAGGCTTTTATATCTGAAATGTGCTCTTATGTCTGAGCTGTGCTCAGAACTTACAAATTCTATAGTACAAAGTTGATTTATATTACACAAAACATATAACATGTATATAGTGGCTCTATGCCTCTTTTGGTATAACTTATGAAATTATAATTTCATGATGATTTGTTATTATCAGTTGCCCAAAAGTCACATGTCTCTGAAAACCACTTATATAATACATTATTTATTCTAAAGAATTGCCTTTTATATTGGATATTAATTAAATCCACCCACATGTAGCTTTGCATAAACACATTTTAAAGTAAAAAACTTGATATGTACCAAGTTTTGTAAACTAATTTCTTTTAAATGTCCTAGTGGTTTATTTCCACAAAATATTTTAGAATGAATTTTTCTAGAGTGTGAAATTTTATACCCCATCCTTGTTTTACAAGAAATATGGTTACATACAATTCATAAAAGGTATTATTTCACTTCGTTGTGGAAACTTGAAGCACTTCACATTTATTATTTTCATGTATCACTCCATTACTCCATGAACCAGTTTGCAGATAGGGAAACTATACTAGAGTGAAGAAAGATGTCTTGCTTCCACAGGAGTTCAAATGGAGCTAAAACCAGGCCATTTACTCATATACCTGATTCTATTACCAGCAGGTACTACTGATGGGGTTCTTCACTGTCTCTGTTTGAACACTTTTGGTTTATTCCCACTTCTTCAGCAAGTTGTCATTTCTGCCATTTATTTCCCAAGGCCACTTTCCTGTGTATCTGGTAGATTATGAATCCAGTTAGCACGAATCTATTCTACATTCTATTGATAATCTTAACTCACTGCAACAAATACTAAATATCAAAAGCTTAGCTTTTAATGTCATTACTTCCTGAAGGACAGAAAGGATTAAAACATCAGTTGGCCTGGTTTCAATCATATTAGCATGGGCCCATAAGGATTCTGTGAATCATAAAATGAATTCATATCCAGTCATTGCTGTGCCAAAGAACTAAGAAGTACCTGGTCCAAATGGACTTTTAAAAATGATAGATGATTTTATGCTTACTGATGGTGAGATCCATATACATATATATATATATATATTAATCATTTACCAGGCACAGACAATGTTCTAAGAGCTTAAAAATAAATTACGTTTTGAATGGACTAAAATTTGTTTTTTTTCCAAAACAGACAGTTAAAGTAAACACTCTCCTAAGCCAAATAAATATGTAGTAATTCAATCTTATGAAATATAAAAATTAAAGCTTAGTGTTATTCACAATTTAGTTTGTTGCTTTACAAAAGTCTTCATTACAGAATATACTTCAGAAAGAAAATTTCTATTGTATTTAACTAACTACTAGGTTTTAAAGATTGTAGTACCTTCATCTTTGTTCTTTTTGCCCAAGATGACATATTTTTGTTCAGAGTCTTTTGTGGTTCCATGTGAATTTTAGGATTGTATTTTCTACTTCTGTGAAAAACGTCTTTGGATTTTTGATGGAAATCTCTAAGTCACTTTGATAGAACAGCTAGTTCAACAATTCTTTCCAGTCTATCTTTCCATTTATTTGTCTTCCTCCCTCCCTCCCTTCCTTGTCCCCCTCCCTCCCTCCCTCCCTCCCTTCCTTCCTCTTCCTTCCTTCCTCCCTCTTCCTTCCTTCCTTCTTCCCTCCCTCCCTCTCTCCCTCCTTTCTTCTTTCTTTCTTCCCTTCTTTCCTTCCTTCCTTCCTTCCTTCCTTCCTTCCTTCCTTCCTTCCTTCCTTTCTTTCTTTCCAAGCACCTGTGTTTCTTCCCTTAAAGAAAATATTGCCCACACTGAGAATGGATTACTGAGTTAGGCAATTTGAAAGAGATAAT
>NW_012276427.1:0-1536 GCF_000151885.1 Dipodomys ordii
AAAAAAAAGAATCTAGGTCCTACCCATCTCTCCATCTATTTTCTTTTCTTTTTTTTTTTTTATGGGCCTGGGCGCTGTCCCCTCAGCTCTTCAGCCCAAGGCTAGAGCTCTACCACTTGAGCCACAGCGCCACTTCTGGCTTTTTTCTTTTTTGCTTATGTGGTGCTGAGGAATTGAACCCAGGGCCTCAGGTATGCAAGGCAAATACTCTACCACTGGGCCACCTTCCCAGCCCCTTATCTGTTTAATGTCTGTGTTTCCCATTGCTGTGTCAACCTTACACTGGCAGGGGTTCTATTTTGTTGTTGCTGTATCTCTGTGCCTCACTCAGGACCTGGCCCTCAATATATAATCAACAAATAAGTGTTAAATAAATAAAAGTGTGAATGAAGCTGGGTACTGGTAGCTTATGCCTGTGATCCTAGCTACTCTGGAGGCTGAGATCTGAGGATCACAGTTCAAAGCCAATCCAGTCAGTAAAGTCCATAAGACTCATTTCCGATTAACTACCAAAAAGCAAGACGTGGATCTGTGACTCAGGGGTAGAGCACTAGCCTTGAGCAAAAAAAGCTCAGGGACAGCACCAGGCCCTGAGTTCAAGCCCCAGGACTGGCGGGTACACTCACACACACACACACACAGAGCCTTAACATACCATTTGCTTCCTGTTTCCTCCTCTACTGGATCCCCATCTCCCAAGGGAAATCAGCATTGCCTTCCCAATTTATCCACCTTTTCCATGCTCACTATCTGAGTAGGAGAGTAGAACAGATGATAGATGTCAAGGGTCCTTACAGTAGAGATGGGGAAGGCTAAATACTCACAGTCCTGTTTCTGCTCTGACACTTGTGGGGCTGTAAGGGCCTGTCATCCTCAGGTCTTTGGCCTCAGGGATAGGGAGTACAAGATGCTCACTGAGGCCCTTCCCAGCTTGGCATGCTGGGATCTCAAAGGACTTGTGCTCTCGCCTGTCCCCAGTGCTGGAGAGAATCTGTAATCTATATCCTTACTACTCCTGTCCCCATCTCCTGGGCCAAGGGGCTGGAAGGAAGCAGAGGGAGCTCTGTGGGCTTGCTGTTGGAGGCCCAGGAGCACAATGAGGGAGGAGAAGCTGAGAGTCATGGGGAACCTGTTCTGTTTTAGGTTTGTCTGTTTGGCGGGTTGTGAGGCTTGAACTGAGGCACTAGGCACTGTTCTGGGTTTTTTTGCTCAAGACTAGTGCTCTGCCACTTTGAGCCACAGCTCCACGTCTGTTTTTCTGGTGGTTAATTGGAATTGAGAGTCTCATGGACTTTCTTATCCAGGCTGGCTTCAAACCACAATCCTCAGATCTCAGACTCCTGAGTATCTAGAATTATAGGCATGAGCCACCAGCACCCAGGAACCTATTCTGTTGGGTGAGAGATGGGTATAGAGGACTTGGGCCTGTGCTAGAATTCAGGAAAATAGGGTGTACTTCCAGCCTCCTTATAGACAGCCTCAAACAAGTCAGACATCCTCTGCATCTCAGGTTCTTTTTTTTTTTTGGGGGGGGGG
>NW_012276428.1:0-2718 GCF_000151885.1 Dipodomys ordii
AAGAAAGAAAGTAAGAGAGAAGGAAGGAAGGAAGAAAGAGAGAGAGAGAAAGGGGGAAAAGAAGAGAGGTTAAGGAAACATGACAAGAGGAGATGAACATTCTCAAAATAGGCTGTGCCTATCTGTGGAATTGCCACAATGAAACACCCTTGTACTGCTCATAGATGCTAATTAAAAAAGAAAACAATGTACCATTCATGCAAAAGCATCCACACGTGGCCAAGGAAGCAGAGCAGATATAGCACAAAACAGGAGAGAGCAAAAGAAGGATGATCATGTCTGATAGAAGTAGAACCATAAATCTGGGAGAGGAGGGGAAGACAATGGATTCTTGTACCAATGTCTTAGGATATTTGACATGGATCACTAATATAATCAATGTATTTAGGAGACAAGATCGACCTGAACAGAAAACCATGATCTATCTCCATGATCAGCCTCTTGAGTAGCTGGAGACACACACCTAGGCCTCATACGAGGCTTGGAGTTTTCATGAAAACCTGGTTTAAAGTGCTCGGTCCGGTGCTATCTTGTGTCTGCTTTGTATGGCGCACCAGCAGATAAGCTGAGGATTCTACTCATTTGCTCTATCCTAAAAGGCCAATGTTCTTGCTAACCCAAGAGGGATGCAGACTTTAAGCTTCCTGAAGCTGGGGTTTTCAAACACCATAAAACCCAGGTATCCCAACAAGGCAAAGCAGACGTATGTAAAATGGTTGGCGGTTACCCCTCTAACTCATAAATCTAAAGGAGAAGAAAAGGTATTGGAAGACAATGCTATCTGCGTGATTTTTCATTGTTGTTGTTTGTGCCGGTCATGGGGCTTGAGCTCAGGTCCTGAGCGCTGTCCCTGAGCTCTTTTTTGCTCAAGGCTAGCGCTCTACCACTTGAGCCACAGCTCCACTTCCAGTTTTTTGGAAGAGTCTCACAGACTTTTCTGCCTGGGCTGGCTCCAACCCATGATCCTCAGGATGATGACAGGTGTGAGCCACCGGCTCACGGTGCCCAGCTTCACAGTGAGTTTTTATTTGGGCTAGATTGCAAGCACCGCTCCTTTAGAGACAAGATGTGATGGTTGTGAGTGGTGGGGGAATGAGAAGAATGGGAAGCATGAAGGTGGAGGGGAGGGAGTGACAGATGAAGAGGGTTTGGGTTCCCAGGGAACGTAAAGGCCAAACAAGGGTCAGGGGGGGAAACTTGTGTTAGGCCCATTTGATCTTGAGTGTAGAGGAACGTGTGTTTATTTTGGGCTGTGCATGAGTCTGTAGACCCCGAGCGTGAACTGTTGGATGAGTCTATTGGGGTAAAGCTGCATGAGGAAGCAGGTGGAGGGGGACAGGTATGTGGGAGGCGATGGGAGGCGATGTCTGTCTGTCTGTCTGCCTGGGGAGATTTGAGCAGAGAAACCAATGACCCAGCCTCCATGGCCAATCTGGCATCACCATCGACGCCAAAAAGCCACCACCAATGTTCCCAGTGGTAAATTTCACAGCCTTAGCTAGTAGGCTCCCCACAGGACTGAGCCTGGTAGCTCTTAGTAGTGACCGAGAGAAGAAGGGGCCCGCAGAAACCCTGTTACCAGCCCCCCGAGTGTGGAAAAACCAAACGTTTGCGGCTTACAAAGAAAGCTTTGTTCGACCAGCAGCCACTCCTGCTTCAGAGCAATGCTTTTGCTTGCATTTGATTAGGACTTAAAAGTGCAGCTTAACGCGTTCCATCCTGCCGGGAATGGGGATTCGCCTCTCGCCACCAAATGAGTGTGTGGAAATTCAAGCGTGGTAACCTTCTTGTACACGCTTCCCTTTGGGGGTCTGGGGTTGTGAGCGAATGAGCCTGCCCTTTCTGGATGATTCTTGTCCCTCACAGCCCTCTTCATTCAATCCTCCCAAAAGGTGGGCTTGGCGAGGTGTCAAACACCAGTGAAGCAAAGTGCCAGTGGTTTCTCTAAAACACCAATCTAAAGCCAGTTCTTCCTCAATTCCCTGTGCTCGGTGGATACAGGCACTCCTGGCATAACATCAGTGCCATTCGAAATCCAACCTTACTAAGCCATTCAGGCCTAGCTCCTGTTTCTAGCCCTCTTCTACACATGCACTGGAGCAGATCCAACATCGACTTACACTAGAACATAGCTTTTGTGCCAAGACTCTGCCCCTAATATCACCTGACCATACATGCAGGACATAAACACATGCCTGTCTTTATGTACACACACACACACACACACACACACACACACACACACACACCCCTTCTCTGTATATCCTCTGCATGTTGTGAGTGACTTATCTATGGCTTCCTAAGTAAGTTGATTGATAGAATTCTGTGTTCTCCATTATTCCGCAATCTTCCCCCCAGTGTGTACACTGTGTTGCTTTCATTTGTGCAACTACAAAGACCCAGCACAGGACATGGCACACAGGAGATGTTCCAAGGGGTGGTTTTAAGTGTACAGCAGCATTTCTCCCTCTGTTACTTTGAATTCTACATTCATGATCATAAAAAAAAGAAGAAAAGAAGAAGTCAGGCATTCTCGTAAAATAGTTGATTTTATTGCAGTTTAGAAAAGGCAGGGTGGGGTGGGGGGAGAGATGGAACAGAGAATATGGAAGGGATTGGGGGAACTTGAACCAGCAATGGAACAGACCCAGGGCTGCGAAATAACTCTCGCTTTGGTGTTGGGGGGGCAATGTTGTGTTCATTCATATACTTTTTTTT
>NW_012276429.1:0-1400 GCF_000151885.1 Dipodomys ordii
CGGAACCAAAAAAAAAAAAAAAAAGAAATGCAAATAAAGAAAACCCTGAGATACCACCTTACTCCAATCAGAATGGCCTCTATCCTAAATTCAGACAATTACAATTGCAGGTGGGGATGCAGAGAAGAAGGAACTCTATTGCACTGCTGGTGGGAATGTAAACTAACACAACCACTCTAGAAAGCATCCTGGAGGTTCCTCAGAAAACTAAATATAGGGCTGGGAAGATGGTTTAGTGGTAGAGTGCTTGCCTAGCATGCATGAAGCCCTGGGTTTGATTCCTCAGTACCACATAAACAGAAAAGGCCAAAAGGGGTGTTATCGCTCAAGGGCTAGAGTACCAGCCTTGAGCAAAAGAAGCTCAGGGACAGTTCCCAGGCTGTACGTTCAAGCCCCAGGACTGGGGAAAAATAAAACAAAACAACTAAATATAGACCTTTCCTGGGCCGACCACTCCTAGGAACCAGGACACAAGGACACATGTCCATGTTCATTGCTGCATAGTTCACAATAGCCAAGACATGGAAACAACCTAGATACCCCTCTACAGATGAATGGATCCAATGGAATATTATGCAGCCATTAGACAGGACAAAATAATGGCATTCACAGAGAAATGGGTGGAACTAGAACAGATCATGTTGAGTGAAATAAGCCAAAATCAGAGAGACAAACAGCACATGGTCTCCCTGTTATGTGGATGTTAAATTCAAAACACAATGAGATATGACAAAGTAAATAGGACTCAAGAAACAAAGGACCACTTCTTAATTTGTCGTATCATTTTTAGATGACTCCATGTTCTTGACCTCATATATGCTATATACATTTGCACAGCTAAGGAAAGCTAAGAGGAGGGTACAGAATCAGAGGGAAACAGGTGAAAAAATACAACAGAGGGGCCCATCAGCTGCAATGGACATTGATGATGATGAAAGAGAACTAAGCAACTCAAGGACAGTGATGGGAGGGAGGGAATGAGAAAGAGAATAGCTTACAGCAAATAGCTTAAGCAAAAGGAAAGAAATTTATGTATCACCTGATTTAGAAAAGATAATGACAATGTGCCTTGTGAAGGTTAAAATGTGTTTGTGATTTTAAGCTAAGTACCACTATCCCACAGTATTGTGAAATTTATGTAATCATTTAATCTCAATAAAGAAAAAGAAAGTTTTATATTTTGCCAGGTGTCAATAACTCACACCTGTAATCCTAACTACTCAGGAGGCTGAGATATGAGGAGCCCAGTTTGAAGCCAGCCTGGGCAGGAAAGTCCCTGAGACTCTTTTTTTTTGGGGGGGGGTCCAGTTGTGGGGCCTGAACTCTGGGCCTGGGCGCTGTCCCTCAGCCCTTCAGCTCAAGGCTAGCACTCTACCACTTGAGCCACAGCACCACTTCCG
>NW_012276430.1:0-1699 GCF_000151885.1 Dipodomys ordii
AACTGGTTTTTCCCCATCTCCTCCTCAAGTTATACTGACATCAAATATAGTGAAAGCAGGGGTTATTGTGGGGGAGGGACATACAAAGCAACAAAGAGATAATCTTATAAATGCATTCGAAACACATGCATGAAAGAAAAAAAACATTAAGATACATATCTAAGGGTTCATTTTCCTGACATCACATTATCTGACCTTTTCCGCTTGGCTCATAGATATACTAGATATTGCAAATAAGGGAAACCATGGGACCTATGTTTCTTTGGGCCTGGCTTACTTCAATTAATATAATTTTTTCCATGTTTGAATGAAAAAAATTCTTTGAGATATCAAGGCAAAGACTATTTTTAAGAGAGTCAAGTTTGAAGGTAATTATTGACTAAGAGAAAGGGAAAAGAATGTCACTTTGCTTAGAAACAAATGCTGTCTATGCCTTTGGCATCTGAGCAGCAGTCTTTACTTATGCTAATCCCTCATAATATCATGAATTTTAGGAGTGTCCTTGTTTGTTAGAGCGCCTTTAGACTCAACACAAATGTGTTTTAAGATATGGTATTTCATTTATACACTATTAGTTTAACCTTTAGATGTCCCAGTCTATTATGTGCTCACAGTAAAACTGGATTCTAAGGTGTAGGTAGCAAATTTCTATACATCTTATCACACAAAGAGCTGAGGGACAGCACCCAGGCCCAGAGCTCAAACCCCACAACCAACCAAAAAGAAAAGAAAAGAAAAGAAAATGGTGTTCATCTAGAGAGAGGATTCTGCCCCATGTGCCTCTTCCCTATGAAGGTTTTAACTTGCATCTTTTTCCTGTAACAAATCATGAAAGTAAATACAAAAGCTTTGAGTAGGCTCTGTAAGTCCATCTGGTAGAATACCTGAGAGTATTTGAAGGAATCTTCCCCTCCTAAACTTGAAAGTGTTATCAGATGAAAAGGCAGTTTATGTACAGTGGATATCTGCCTTCTCAATGTTCCTAAAGAAGAAGTATGGAGGTTCCTCAAAAGACTCCACATAGAGCTCCCCTATGACCCAGCAATCCCACTTTTGGGCATTTACCCAAATTTTAAAAACAAGACCACACTAAAGCTACCAGCACGACTATGTTTATTGCAGCACTATTTACTATAGCTTAGATATGGAAACAATCCAGATGCCCCTCAGTAGGTGAATGGCTCAAGAAAATGTGGTATATATACACAATGGTATTCTATGCCTCCATTAGAAAGAATGACATTGCCCCATTTGTTAGGAAATGGAAAGACTTGGAAAAAATTATATTAAGTGAAGAAAGCCAGGCCCAAAGAAACATAGGTCCCATGGTTTCCCTTATTTGAAATATCTAGTAAATGTCTGCGTCAAGCAGAAAAGGTCAGATAAGGTGATGTTAGGGAAATGAACCCTAAGATAGGTACTCAAATTTTTTTTTTCTTTCATGCGATTGTTTCTAACAAATTTATAAGATTATTTCTTTGTTGCTTTGTACGTCCCTCCCCCACAGTATAACCCTTGCTTTCACTGTATTTGATGTCGGTATAATTTGTGGAGGGGAAGAGGAAAAACAAATCGTTTAAATAGGGATACAGGTGGACCCGTTGCAACAATGAAATGTACAAGTCATTTTTTCAAAAAATGATCTTTACAACTTTGGTGCGGGGGAGGGTGCAGGGGGGGGTTAGCGGGGAGGATAGGG
>NW_012276431.1:0-1595 GCF_000151885.1 Dipodomys ordii
TGTGGCTCTAGTGGTAGAGCGCTAGCCTTGAGCTGAAGAGCTGAGGGACAGCGCCCAGGCCCAGAGTTCAGGCCCCACAACCGGACCCAAAAAAAAAAAAACAATGATTGACTGGAGTAACCTGATACCCAAGCCAATGACTACAGGTCTTGATTTGATTTTGAGAAAAGTAATGAAATGTGTTCTTGCACTTGATTATTATAGTGCTTATTGTATCTGTTATATGCAACCCACATTTCCAGGTCCTGCCATCTTCCTTTTCTACCCAGAAGCCTTTAGGGGGTAGATTTCATGATGCCCACTGTGGCAAAGTCTTCCTGCCACCATGTTCATCCTTCTCAGCTCCCTGTTCCCCTTGTCCACCTCTCATTTGAATGAGGCTCTCCGTTAACCTGCCACAAGATCACCAGTGTGGGGGCTGGAAGCATGGCTCAGTTGGTAGAGCACTAGTCAGTGAATGAAAGCATCAGGTACCAAGTTTGAGTCCCAATCTCCTAAAAGAAAAGAAAAAAAAAAAGTAAAGGTCATCAGTGTGTTTGTCAAGAGTCTTTAACACAATAATGCCATAGTGAAGAGAGGTGCTGGTGTCCACTCTTACTCTTTTAAACACAGATATTTCCATTCCTCTTTTTCCACTAATAAATCCCTTTCCAGGGGAACTACCTTTTTTTTTTTTTCATTTACACAGAAGCTTCAGATGGAAGGGCTCCCATCAGCCTCTCTCTGGCTGCCAGATATCCTCGCCTACCTGGTGCTTATAATTAGAGCATTTAGAGTGTGGCTGTATTCACAGCTGTCTTTCTTTTCTTTTTTCTTTGTTGGTTGTGGGACTTGAACTCAGGAGCCTGGGTGCTGTCCCTGAGCCTCTTTGTGCTCAAGGCTAGCACTCTACTACTTGAGCCACAGCACCACTTCTGGCTTTCTGGTGCTTAATTGGAGATGAGTCTCATGGACTTTCCTGCCGGGGCTGGCTTTGAACTGTGATCCTCAGATCTCAGCCTCCTGAGTAGCTAGGATTACAAGTGTTAGCCACCAGCACCTGGCTCAGCTGTCTTTTTTTAAAGTAGGGATGTGATTAAGCCAGGTTAATTCTCCACCTTGGTACCCAACCCTGCCTTCTTCCTCTGCTCATATGCTTCTTTTTCTTCCTTTTTTCTTTTTTTTTTTTTGCCAGTCCTAGGGCTTGAATTCAGGGCCTGGAATCTGTTTCTGAGCTTCTTTTGCTCAAGGCTAGCACTCTACCACTTGAGCCACAGCACCACTTCCAGTTTTTTCTGTTTATGTGGTACTAAGGAATTGAACCCGGGGCTTCATGCATTCTAGGCAAGCACTCTACCACTAAGCTACGTCTCCAGCCCCCTGCTCATATCCTTCTAAGCCACAGGTTTCTACAAAGATATGGCAATGAGGAACAGGCTGTCAAGGCACTTGCAGTTTGCAAAGGGATCTATAGTTTACAAAAGTCCCTGCAAATACTTAGCTCCCATGTGACAGTTCAATGCCAAGGGTTCCATTTGCCACTGACTTAATCAGGAGGCACAGAGAGATGTTCTCTCTTCCAGATGCTACTACAGGTATCTTTTTTTTTTTTTTTT
>NW_012276432.1:0-2348 GCF_000151885.1 Dipodomys ordii
ACACACACACACACACACGATTCAATATTTCCCAAATGTTTGTTCTGACATTCCCACCCATAACTTAATTACCTTAATACACACACACACACACACGATTCAATATTTCCCAAATGTTTGTTCTGACATTCCCACCCATAACTTAATTACCTTAATTTTTTCCATAGTACTTATTCCTACCTGACAAATTTTATTTTCTCATTTTTCCCCCCTGTTTTCCTCTTCTAGAACCTTAAGTTCCATGTAGACAGTTTCTTGTTTTGCTCAGGCTTTGTACCTATTAACTAAAATAGTACTTGACACACAGAACATATCTAATAGAGTCCAGCACTATGTGCAGGAAACACAATGATAACAAAACAGATACATATTATTAGGAAAAAAAAAAGCAAGACAGGCTTCTGTTTCCTTTCCTTTCTCACTCACCTCAATGAAAGACAGAATCCCTGAAAATGAAACATCCATCCCCTTTACAGTGTATGGCAGCTCGACTAGCTTCTTGCCTCTATGTAGGAATAAATACAGGCACTGAGCCTAGAGTCAGTTGGTTGCTCACCCTCCACAGCCCCTCCAGCCAGCACTGTTCCACCTCCTATCCTCTTACCGCTTTGCCATCTGTTCAATGTTGTAGCCTGGACTTGGGTCATTGGAAATCTGACAGGTAGAAAAATAAGAAGTAGATAAGCATGCAAAAATGCATAACACAAACTACAGAAATATATTCTTTTATTATTTATTATTTGTTTCTTTTTTGTGCTAGTCATGGGGCTTGAACTCAGGGTCTAGGCTCTGTCTCTGAGCTTTTGTTCAAGCTAGTGCTCTAACACTTGAGCCACAGCTCCACTTCTGGCTTTTTTGGTAGTTTAGTGGAGATTTTAGTCTCACAGTCTTTCCTGATCAGGCTGATCTTCACATGAAGATCCTCAGATATAAGCCTCCTGAGTACCTAGGATTATAGGTGTGTGCCACTGGCGCTTGGCTCAGAAATACATTCTTCTTTTTTTTTTTTGGTCATGAGGCTTGAACTCTGGGCCTTGGCACTGTCCCTGAGCTCTACCACTTGAGCCACAGTACCACTTCCAGTGGTTAATTGGAGATAAGTCTCATGGCTTTTCCTGCCCGGGGTGGCTTTGAACCACAATCCTCAGAGCTCAGCCTCCCAAGTAGCTAGGATTGCAGGCATAAGCCACTGATGTCCAACTAGAAACACGTTCTTATACATATGTGGACGTACCTATCATTCTGGGGTGCCTTACCCTACCTACTGAGCTGAAGAACCATCAATATCTTTTTTTTTTTTTTTTCAGTTGTGGGCTTGAACTCTAGGCCTGGGCACTGTCCCTCAGCTCTTCAGCTCAAGGTAAGCAAGCACTTTACCACTTGAGCCACCACATTTCCAATTTTCTGGTGGTTTATTGGAGATTACTCTCTTGGAGTTTCCTGCCCTGGCTGGTTCTGAACCACAATCTTCAGATCTCAGCCTCCTGAGTAGCTAGGATTACAGGTGCTTTTTTGGAATTTTTAAACTTTATTTTATTTTTATTTTTAGCCTGCCTGGGGCTCAAACTCAGGGCCTGGGCTGCCCTAGCACTATACCACTTGAGCGTAGCTCCATTTCCAGCTTTTTGGTGGTTAAGTGGAAATGAGAATCTCATGGATTTTCCTGCCCCAGTGGGCTTTGAACTACAATCCTCAGATCTCAGCTTCTTGAGCAACTAGGATAATAGGTGTTAGCTATCAGTGCCGGGCTAGAGAAATGATTATTAAAGTACATTATATACATATTAGAAAATATCAAAATGAAGACCCATTACTTTTGGTTTTCATTTTGATAAAATAAAAATATATGCTAATAAAAATTTTAAAACCTATACTAATATTTTTGTATGGGTGTGTGTCTAACCTGGGGCTCAAACTCAGGGCCTGGGTTGCTGTCCCTGTGCTTTTTCACTCAAGGATAGTGCTCTACCACTTGAAGTACAGCTCTACTTCTGGCTTTTTGGTGTTTAACTGGAGATAAGAGTCACATGGACTTTCCTGCCCAGGCTGACTTTGAATTGTGACCCTCCTGGATAGCTAAGATTACAGGTATGAGCCACCAGTGCCCATCTCTAATTACTATTTTTATGAAATTATACACATAAATAGGTATAAATTAATATAGCTTATGGACACTAGGGATGTAAATTGGTGGTAGAGCACTTGCCTAGCATGTTCAGCATCCTGAGTTGGATCCCTAGCACTACAAAAAACAAGAATATTGGGCTGGGGAGGTGGCTCAGTGGTAGAGCGCTTGCCTTGCATGCCTGAGGCCCTGGGTTCGATTCCTCAGTACCACATAAGCAAAA
>NW_012276433.1:0-2895 GCF_000151885.1 Dipodomys ordii
CTCAGCACCATATAAGCAAAAAGAAAAAAGCTGGAAGTGGCGCTGTGGCTCAAGTGGTAGAGCGCTAGCCTTGAGCTGAAGAGCTAAGGGACAGCACACAGGCCCAGAGTTCAGGCCCCACAACCGGACCAAAAAAAAAAAAAGAAAAAAGAAAAAAGGGAGCTGGGTGCCAGTGGCTCACACCTGTAATCCTAGCTACTCAGGAGGCTGAGATCTGAGGATCATGGTTCAAAGCCAGCCTGGACAGGAAAGACTGTGAAACTCTTATCTCCAATAAACCACTAGAAAACCAGAAGTGGTGCTGTGGCTCAAGCGGTAGTGGCTCTGTGGCTCAAGCGGTAGAGTACTTGCCTTGAGCTGAAGAGCATAGAGATAGCACCCAAGCCCAGAGTTCAAGCCCCACGACCGACCAAAAAAAAAGAAAGAAAAAAAAGGGAAGGCAGGCATATGGCCAATGAGAAACCTAACAAATATTACAAGCCCTCTATCACTCTGGCTAATGATCAAATGTACATATTTCCAAATAAAAATAAAATCACAGCACTTACTATGTGATCTTGCATTAATATTTTTTCTGAAGGCACAATCCGGCCTGTCAGAGATACTTGGTTTCCAAAATTTAATCCCCAGGTCTCTAGCTCAAATCGAGCAGCCTTGTTTCTGTGGGCAGAATTATTTTAAATCATTAGAGTATTTATTTCCCTTACCTTTGTTTTAAACACTAGAGATATAATTATAGATTATTGAATCACTCAGGGGCCAATCTCCTGTCTTTAGTGCTTCTAGCTCCTGTTTCTTGTCATTTTTTTCCCTGCTAAAAGAAATTGCAAACAGTTGTGCCTGTTGGGGATCCTCAGGAACGGGAACAGGTTCCCTGTGAGCACTGACTGGGAAAGATAGCTTTGAGCCAGGAAAGCCCAGGCTTAATGCCCATATCTAACCTGAGTAACATGTGACATTGAGCCACTATTACATATTTCAAAGCCTTGGTTTTCTCACCAGTAAAACACAAATATAAGGAAAGTGGCTTCTTCACAGACTTGATGTGAACAGGCTAATATCTAAGAAGTGCTCATCGTATGGGCTGGCACATGTGAGTGCAATAGATGTGAGGTACTGTTCCTAGTAAGAAACTGTTAACAGGGAGATACCGCAGAGCTTCTGAATGTGAAACTGTTGCCTAGGAGAGAGTAGATGAAGGATGAGAAAGGAAGGAAATATAAGGATTTCAGTTTGAGAAGATACACAGGCTTGACAGGGAAGAATATGAGATTAGTGTTGGCAACTTTGAATGTGTAATTTAATTTGCTTCAATCAGAGTTTGGTGTTATGGCCTATGACAGAGAGCAATTTCTACTGAGCTGTAGCTCCTTAGCAACCACCATATGGAGCCTGTCTCTGTCCCTAGCATGCTGTAGGCATGCAATCACAGGACACAGATGAGGTTTACACTTTGATTTCCTGGTAAAGGTCCTTGTCCTCCTTAGGGAGGTTAAACTTCACCACTGTCACTCCACAACTGCCCACAATTTCCATCTACTAACTTTATCTCTGAATTGTCTGAATCCGTAATTTTCTTCACAAGTACCTGCTAAAGATGAGATGGGGCGGCCATCACCAGCCAGGAAACAAGGTGAGATAAATGTGTTAGTGAGATTTGGCAGGTGGAGGAATCAGGAAGACTGAACTATAGACTCAGGTAAGAAGAACACAACAGAATCTTTTCTTGGGTAGGCATAAATCAAGGGGATTATCAACAGAATGGAACCTACTAGGGTGGAATCCACTAGAATGAGAATAGAAATGCACATTCATAATTTATAAACACTTAAGAAAAACTTTTAAATGAAAAAGATGCAAGGTATGCATATTCCTATGCCATTTTCCTAAAAGAGATATTTGCAAATGCGTATCACCCTATAAATGAAATAAAATAGTCATTTAATCAAGAATGATTCAATGTTTTATTAAACAAATAATTACTGAGTTCTCTCTCCTTCCCTCTCTTCTTTCCTTCCTCATCATTTTATGTAAATTTCCAAATTCTTCCATGAGCTACTAAAAAAATGAAGCTGGACGCTAGTGGTTCATACTTAGAAGTTTAGCTACTTGAGAGGCTGAGATCAGGAGGACTGTAATCTGAGGCTGGCTTAGGCAAAGAAGTTCATAAAACCCCTTCTCCACTGAGAGCTGGGTACAATAGTGTGCATCTGTCATCCTGGTTATGTGGAAAGCTGGGGTTGGGGGATAGCAACTCCAAAGCAGACTGAGCAGAAAAGTCTGCAAGGCTTCCTCCTCAGAGGAAGAAGCGGGGTGTGGGCTCTCCTCTCAGTGGGAGAAGGGGGTGTGGGCCCCTCAGTGGGAGAAGGGGGTGTGGGCTCCTCTCAATAGAAGCGGGTGTGAGCCCCTCAGTGGGAGAAAGGGGTGTGGGCTCTCCTCTCAGTGGGAGAAGGGGGTGTGGGCTCCTCTCAATAGAAGCGGGTGTGAGCCCCTCAGTGGGAGAAGGGGGTGTGGGCTCTCCTCTCAGTGGGAGAAGGGGGTGTGGGCCCCTCAGTTGGAGAAGGGGGTGTGGGCCCCTCAGTGGGAGAAGGGGGTGTGGGCCCCTCAGTGGGAGAAGGGGGTGTGGGCTCCTCTCAGTAGAAGGGGGTGTGGGCTCTCCTCTCAATAGGAGAAGGGGGTGTGGGCCCCTCAGTGGGAGAAAGGGGTGTGGGCTCCCCTCAGTGGGAGAAGGGGGTGTGGGCTCCCCTCAGTGGGAGAAGGGGGTGCGGGCTTCTCTCAATAGGAGAAGGGGGTGTGGGCTCCTCAGTGGGAGAAGGGGGTGTGGGCTCTCCTCTCAGTGGGAGAAGGGGGTGTGGGCCCCTCAGTGGGAGAAGGGGGTGTGGGCTCCTCTCAGTG
>NW_012276434.1:0-2320 GCF_000151885.1 Dipodomys ordii
TGAATGGATCAAGAAAATGTGGTATATATACACAATGGAATTCTATGCCTCCATCAGAAAGAATGACATTGCCCCATTTGTTAGGAAATGAAAAATCTTGGAAAAAATTATATTAAGTGAAGTAAGCCAGACCCAAAGAAACATAGGTCCCATGGTTTCCCAGAAACAATTCTTAAACTGCCTTATCTGAGCCTGACCGTGCCCGACTTAACGTTTCCTCCCTAGGGGTATGCATGCTATAACAGGGAGCCCTGGGTGAGAATGACACTTTCCTACAGACAACCCCTCTGCACCCTTCCCACTGAAGATGCCAAGACAACCACACCCAGTGCAGCTTGACAACTGCCAATCACCTGCTGCAGAACCAGCATCACCTGCTGAGGGCTCCTACCCATCAGCTCCTCCTGAACACCCCTCAATCCTGCCCCCACCCTGACCACTCCCATCCACCACCCCAGAAGCTCCACGGGGTTCCCTGGAGGTACTTGTGAATTTAGCAAGATTCCCACCCACCCCTGTAAGGCAGAGCACTCCCCCTCTGTGCCGGATGCCCCCAAGCTGAGCCTCAAGAAACCCCAAAGCATTTCTCTGGCTCTGGATAAAACTAGAGTTGCCAGCATGCTAATTAGCTGCCCTGAGAGGTTAGGCCCACTGATTGACAATTAATGACTCCATCTCTCTGTTTCCTGCTGGGATATTATTAATTCATTGGGCCTCTCCAGTGAGACCAGAGAGATAACACAGACTGTGAAAGTTCACAGAGCAACGTGAGGCTGAGAGGAGGGGAGAAGTGTGAGCCATCGGGAAATGGAGGGTGGAGGCCCGCTCCCAGGGCACGACCCTGCAGGGACAAGAGTGTGGTGCCTCATCAGTAGTTTTCCTTGGCAATTGCAAAGCAACTGGAAACTCCCTCTCACAGGGACTGCCTGAAGAAAATGCCCTTCAGCCATGGTCACGAATACTACGCAGCCTCAGAGGCATCAAGGATATCTTTCTAGAAACTGCCAAGGCAAGATGCCTACCATATACTGTTTTTGTTTTAAGTAAAAGAGTCAAAGCAAAATTCAGGCCTCTAGGTAGAGCATGGCTTCATATTCATGGCAGGAAGAGCGAAAAGAAGGGTAGGAGTAAGAAAGGGGAAAGCTTGTCCCAGCTTAAGCACAGAACACAGGGGCGGGGCGGGTAGGGTGGGGGGAATCCACATTGGATGGCAGCCTGGGAAGATTTGAACACAGATCACCAAAGCCAGGAATGGCAGGCCCACACTGCCCACACACCATCAAACACTGTCCCCAGGAGTGACCAAAGTTCTGGCTAACTCTAAGACTGCAAACTTTTCCCTGCTTTCTTGAGAAGTTTGAGGCTTCTCTTATCCCAGGTCAGTAGATAATGAGGTTGCATTGTAATTAAGGGAGGAGAGAAAGCGGTGTGGCTATTCAGTGGAGGGTGGGCTTTGCCACAGAGACTCTGCAAGAGACCAACACAGAGATGGAAGAAAGGGAGGGAGACAGAGGGAGGGGGAGGGAGGGGTGAGAGGAAGAAAGGGGAGTGGGGGAGAGGGAGTAGAGAGAAGGGGAGAGAGGGAAAGGGGGAGCAAGAGGGAGAGAGAGAGAGAGAGAGATCAACCACCTTCCCCAATCACCCTGAAGTCATCCTTTCTTTCTACTTCAGGCTTTGGACAGAAGAGGGAGTCATGGTAAAAGGGATCAAAAGCAGAAGAGAAAGGGAGGGAGAGAAAGCCGGTGGGGAGGGGCTGGGCTGAGGAGCATCCTCATTGCCACTGCCTAGGGACGGGCAAGGGTCCAAGGTAACTGCACAGCCTGGCACTTCTTTCCCTGAAGTTCAGGTTTCTCACTAAACGTAAGACAGAGTGGTGTGAAATGGTATTCTTCATCATGCCTGGAATACTGTGGGTGCCAACCCAATACAACAACAACAACAACAACTAGTAGTAGTAGTAGTGTGTGTGTGTTCAGCAATTTCTACTTGTTCTAGCCCAACCAAGAGAAAAATGTTCTCCTTTTCTTGACTCTGAGCATGTCTGCACCCAGGGGAACTCTTTCAGAACATGAAATTGTGCAGAGCAGTTGCCGGGACAGTGAGGTACAAGATCTGATGAAGACTGGGATCTAGAGACAAGCTGTAGCCTGCTCTGCCCAGGTTTGCTCCTTTGGGCTTATTTCCTTGCCTGTGATTTGATGAGTGGCCTCTAGGCGGTGCCAGCCCCCCACAGCCACACCACAGCATTCTGTGTAAAACTTCAAATGAGGCCCGTGGCTGCAAGGAGTAGAAACCACCACTGTGAGGCAGCATAAGAGAA
>NW_012276435.1:0-4175 GCF_000151885.1 Dipodomys ordii
GTTGTTTAAGGATACAGGTGGACCTGTTGCAACAATGAGAAGTACAAGTTGTCATGTCCAAAACGAGCTTTACAACGTCGGTGCGGGGGGAGGGAGGGGGGAAGAGGGGGAAGGAGAAGGATTGGGATTGGGGGTGAGGGGGAGGTTGGGAAGGGATGGGAAGGGTAAACAAAGGAGGAGGCAGCAATGCTTGGTAAGAAATATACGCATTATCCTGCCCATGTAATTGTAACTCCTCTGTACAGTATGTTCACAAATAAAATAAAATTAAAAATAAATAAATAAATAAATAATGCATGTATAATACTCGGTTAATATATGCACAGTACTTGGGCCCAGAACTAAGGACCACTTTAATTCAAAACTATTGTCATTGTGGTTTCACTTAACTTGAGGTACTGACAGTTTCCATGCAATCAAAGAATAAATTTAGTAGGAATAAAAGATAGTCAAGTATGATGGAAAAAAAAAGAAATATTTTGTAAGGAAAGAGAGGTTGGCGTTGCATCATATAAAAACTTCTCTGAGTCATGTTTTCTCAAAGTTTTAGTGTGACTGCATGTAATGGAGACAGGAATTCTGATATTTTATCAAAAATTACCACCACAATGAATATGAGCCACAAAATAGAAGAGGTAGGAAAATTGTCTAGATTTAATAAATTCCTAAGGTATTAGTAGTTATTTCTACACCAGAAACTCTCACCTCTAGTTATATCTTTGTGATCAAAAAGAGTGTTCACTGATAAAAATCATCAAATTGAAGCTATTCGCCCAAAGAAACAAGATGACCTAGTAGAAAAAGCAATACTTACGCTGTGCAGCTGTGGGCATGAAGAGCTGTCCTGATTCTTAGTAAGCCTCAGTTTTGTCCTTGTAGACATGAAGGAAAGAAATGGTTGTTCTATCTTAATCCCACCTTGAATATATTAGTATTCATAATTATTGTCTCCTGGGAACAAGCAGAGCACATACTTGACTACCTTGTCTCAAGTCCCTCATTTAGTTGAAGTCTACAAGGCACGCAGAAATATTTGCTGAAAGACAGTGAATATTTGTTAAAGATTACTGTGAGGGGAGATGAGAACATGTCTGACAAATGATGAGAACATGTCTGAACATTGTGAAACATTGCTAAAGGATTTGCTTTGTTTCCCCTTCCTTTACTTCCTCCCCCTCTTCCTTTCCTCTTATGCTCCTCCTCCTCCTCTCTCTTCCTCTTCCTGCTACTTCCTGAGATTTTGCTTCAGTTCTCTTCAGGGAGTACTAAACTGCTTTCTCTGAAAGCTTCTCAGCCCATACTTCCATGAACAAAATCTGGTTGAGCAGCTAGCTTTGTAGCATTTCCTCAGTTGTGCCCTGAGATGATCTGTTACTTCTCAGCATTACCAAAAGCAGTCTCAAACAAGAGGTTTTGTCTTTGTTGCTGTTCTTTTTAATGTACTTATAATGTACTGTGTGATTTTTTTTGTTTGTTTCTTTGTATGTTCTTCCCCCATGGTACAACCCCTGTTGTCACTGTATTTGATTTTGGTGTCCTGAATCTTATATATACACTTTTCTAATTTGGAAGGGAAATAACGAAATGCTGAAATAAGGATACCGGATGACCCATTGTAACAATGAGATGTATAAGACAGTATGGTGAAAATGAACTTTACAACTTTGTGTGGGGCAGAGGGAGGAGTTGGGAGGCAGGGAGAAAAGGGATGGTAGGGGAAAACAAAGGAGGAGGTAACAATGCTTGATAGGAAATGGACTCATTACCTTGCTCATGTAACTGTAACCCCTCTGTACAGTATCTTTACAATAAAAATTATATATTAAGAACCAAAAAGGAGTCTCAAAAATAAATTGAAAAGCAAAGAAAAGAAACTAGGCAGTTGTCTGACTGCATACTACTTGACTGTACCCAAATGGGATTTAGTGATGTCCAGCAACTTAGGCACTTATTCCAATCATTTTCGTCCTCTCTGGCTTTGAAACAAACTAATACAATAAATGTCCAAGATGACGATCCATAAGAAATGAAATTAAGAGAAACTCAAGACAGCCCTTCAAAACACAATCACACTGCATCACACTGCTTTGGTGGTGAATAGCTCATCCCAGCTGCCCTCGGAAGGACCACATTGTTTCCCAGCAAGCCTTGCATTTCTTCATTCAAGTCCCCTGAAGCTCCCTTCAAGTCAGTTGTCCTCCCCAATTCCCTGTGATCTTTCTGGTCCCTAGCTTCGTCTTTCCACCCCCTCCCCAGATGGCTGGGTCTGTCTGAAAGCCCCACCTGTCTATTCTACAGTAGTTCAGATCCTCAGAAGCCAGCAGTCATCCCACCCACCCCTCCATGACTCAGCTAGCAATCATCACAACCCGTTCTCACCTGCCAATTCAATCTCATGCCAAGCCTGGGCATAGACAGTGACTCGTTGGGTCCCCGTGAGCTCTGGTGACTGAGCATGGGAAGTCTTGCTCCTGACGGCTCTGCATCACTGCCCAAATTAAACTGTGTACAGCAGCCGTGTGGTGACCACAGATTGCGGTCATGTCTCAAAGTGTTTCCTTATGTCCCTTCTGGGACATCAGTATATGGGATTTTGTTTTCCGTCTCTCCAGCCCTTCATAAATGCCTTGTTCAAACCCCCAAGGAGAGACGACTAATGGTTACATCAGCATGGAAGTTCTGAGATGTTGTGGTTTGTTGCAAGAAGTAGACACAGAGACCTAACTCAGGGCACTTAGGATAGAGTCAGCATTGCTAAGCTCTTCTGAATGAACCCCAAATATTACTCTGAAACATTGACTGTTAGATTGGGGTTCAGAGTAATGGAAAACTGAGATAAACAACTGTAAGAGAGGCCTTAGGAAATAGAAGTTCTACAGAAAACAGCATGCTGGCAGAGATGACACACCCTAAAATCCCTGAGACCAGGAAAATAAGACTCCTAGGAGATAGACTGTCTCTGTAAGCAAATTGTCTGATATTTGATGCCTCTTTCCTAACTATGAGAAAGGTGGAGATGGATGCAGAGTTTCTCCCCATTTTTTACTAACACTGTAAATAAATTCCTCTTTTCATTTCTAACATAAATTGTTATTGTCTCAAAATAAAGGCAAGTACTTGGACCCATAGCCAGGCTTTGTGGTCAGAAGCTCTGGTAAAAAACAAAAACAAACCAAGACTGGCTGGTGGCTCATGCCTGTAATCCTAGCTACTCAGGAGGCTGAGATCTGAGGATCATGGTTCAAAGCCAGCCCGGGCAGGAAAGTCCATGAGATTCTTACCTCCAATAAACCATTCAGAAAACCGGAAGTGGCTCTGTGGCTCAAGTGATAGAGCACTTGCCTTGAGCTGAAGAGCTCAGGGCCAGACCCAGAGTTCAAGCCCAATGACCAAAAAAAAGAGACTGTTCTCTATCATCCCCAGGGAAGTGTTCTCAGTAAGTGTGAGTGTATGTGTGCATGCATGTGCACATGTGAGTGTATGCTTAGACATGTGCACAGGGGTAGTATATAAAGGAGAAGGATCTTACCAGGAAAAATTGAACTCATCAGAAGCGCCAGGAGACATTATGTTGAAAATTACTATACTACTTGTGGGTAGGAACAGGAGAGAAATACTGGAAGAGATTGAGGGAGAGGGGTGACATAGACCAAAAAGAAACACACTTATAGCTGGTTGTTGGTGGCTCATACTTATAAGTCTAGCTACTCAGAAGGCTGAGATCTGAGGGTTGTAGTTCAAAGCTTTCCTGGCAGGAAAGTCCATTAGTATCTTACCTCCAATAAACCATCAGAAAACTAGGAAAAAAGGCATGTATGGTTCAAAGTGGCAGAGCAAAAGAGCTCAGGGACAGCGCCCAGGCCCTGAGTTCAAGACCCATGACCAACAAAAAGTAGGAAGGATGGAAGGAAGGAAGGAAGGAAGGAAGGAAGGAAGGAAGGAAGGAAGGAAGGAAGAAAGGAAGGAAGAAAATGTACACATTACCTTACTTATATAACTGTAACTCCTCTGTATATCACCTTTATAATAAAAATTATTTTGTTTTACTTTTTTTATTGTGAAAATACTGTACAGAGAGGTTACAATTACATGGGCAAGATAATGAGTACATTTCTTATCAAGCATTGTAGCCTCCTCCTTTGTTTCCCCTTCCCATCCCTTCCCAGCCTCCCCCC
>NW_012276436.1:0-2934 GCF_000151885.1 Dipodomys ordii
CAGAGGAGTTACAATTACATGGGCAAGATAATGAGTACATTTCTTATCAAGCATTGTAGCCTCCTCCTTTGTTTCCCCTTCCCATCCCTTCCTATCCTCCCCCCCACCCGCCCCCCTCAGCATTGTTTGTAAGACTGTCCTTTGTCCAATTTATGTTCTTAGCAACTTAGTTGAAAATCAATTGACTATTCATATGTAAATTTACTTCTAGACTATGACGTTCCATTAGTCTGTTTGTGTGACTTTATGTCTTTACAATGTTATTTTGATTACTACACCTTTGCAGTATACTTTTCTTTTGTCGGTTGTGGGGCTTGAACTCAGGGCCTGGACACTGTTCCTGAGCCTCTTTGTACTCAAGGCTAGTACTCTGCTACTTGAGGCACAGCTCCTCTTCCAGTTTTTGAGTGGTTAATTAGAGATAAAATTCTCACTGGGTCTTTTCTGTCCCGGCTGGCTTTGAACCATGGTCCTCAAATCTCAGCCTCCTGAGTAGCTAGGATTACAGGTGTGAGCCACCACTGCCTGGCTCATACTATGTTTTGAAATCAGTTGGTACAGTCCTTCTTTATTTTTATTGTGAAAATTCCGTACAGAGGGGTTACAGTTAAATGAGCAAGGTAATGAGTACATTTCTTATCAAGCATTGTTGCCTTCTCCTTTGTTTCTCCTTCCCATCCCTTCCCATCTCTCCCCTCCCCCTCCCCTCTCTCCTCTTCCCCTCCCCCCACGGCCCCCCCAACATAATGTCTTGTACATCTCATTGTGGCAATGGTCCACCTGTATCCCTATTTAAACAATTTTTCCCTTCCCCTCCCCAAATTATACCAACATCAAATACAGTGAAAACAGGGGTTATATCATGGGGGAGGGACATACAAAGCAACAAACAAATATCTTATAAATATGTTAGAAACAATAGTGAGAAAGAAAAAACATTTGAGTCCTTATCTTGGGGTTCATTTTGCCTAACATCAACTTATCTGACCGTTTCTGCTTGTTTTGTTCAAGATGGAGGCTGGGATGACAAGGATGGCAGACTTTTCTCCTCCTTTTAGTTAATTCATGAATCTAAGTAATCAACGCTTTTCAGAAAAAAAACAGTTTTTCAGTACCTGTCACATTACTTTATGAGCAGGGAAACAATTAGCAGATCACACAATCATTTAAACACAATTGATGGGCTGGGAAGGTGGCTCAGTGGTAGAGCACTTGCCTTGCATGCATGAGACCCTGGGTTTGATTCCTCAGCACCACATAAGCAGAAAAAGCCAGAAATGGCACTGTGGCTCAAGTGGTGGAGAACTAGCCTTGAGCTGAAGAGCTGAGGGACAGCATCCAGGCCTAGAGTTCAGGCCCCATGACTGACAAAAACAACAACAACAAAAACCCACAATTGATTATAACATAGGACTGATTGCATGTCTAACTGTGCAATGTGTGCATATGAATTATTTTTTTCAGGTTTTAAAAATTATTTATTTTATATTTTAGTTGCTTGGTTAAATCTGTAATATATTTGTGAATATGGCAAGCTTTCTTGCTGGTTTCTTTTAAGAACTCTGCTGTTGTTTGAATTGGAAGCCTTATACGTTGTTTCTTTTCTTTGCAGCCTTGAAAATATTTTCTATCTATTACCTTTGAAAGCTTGTTTATAAGATGTTTTAGGGCAGACTTGATTAAGTCTGGCTGGTGACCTTTGATGTTCTTTTACCTGGATATTTAGGAAAAATTTTGTTATTTTTTCTTTTTTGCCAGTCCTGGGGCTTGAACTCAGGGCCTGGGGTCTGTCCCTGAGCCTCTCTGTGCTCAAGGCTAGCGCTCTACCACTTGAGCTACAGTGCCAATTCTGGCCTTTTCTGCTTATGTGGTACTGAAGAATCAAACCCAGGGCTTCATGCATGCTAGGCAAGCACTCTACCACTAAGCCACATTCCCAGCCCCTATTATTTTTAATTGTTATTATTTGGTAGTGCTGGGGTTTGAACCTAGGGCTTTAACTCTTGTGTGGCAAGTACTCTACCACTCAAGCCACTCCCCCAGCCTTTTTTGCTTTACTTATATTTCAGACAGAGGCTCTGGCTTTTGTTGCCCAGGATAGCCTTGTATTGTAACTTTCCTATATGCCTTTCTTGTAGCCTTGATTTGGGTGTGAACTACCATACCCAGCTTGTTTGTTGAGATAATATCTCACTACCATTTTCCTTGGGCTGATCTTAGTCTGTGATCTTCCTAATCTCTGCCCCCTGAGTAGCTAGGATTGTAGGTATGAGCCACTGTGGCCAGCCCCATTACTATTTCTTTGAATAAGCTCTCTACTTCTTTGTCATTTTAAAGACAAATTATCAAAATTCAAATATCTTTTAATGTTGCTGGAATTTACCTATGCATAATGTATTTATAACTAGCCTGTCTTTTTAGCCCACTAATTCTTCTCTTTGATCTCTACTTCTAATGATACTTTCTATCTCATTTTCAATTTCACTTAGCACAGTTTTATTTTGTATGCCTATTCTGGGGCTTGAACTCAGGGCCTGGGTACTGTCTCTTAACTTTTTCACCCAAGGCTGGCACTCTACAACTTGAACCATAGCTCAATTTCCAGATTTTTGGTGGTTATTTGGAAACAAGATCTCAAGGACTTCCCTGACTGGGCTACTTTTGAATCCTTAGAACTCAGCCTCTTGAGTAGCTAGGATTACAGACACAAGTACCTGGCTTAGTATATATATATATATATATATATATATATATTTTTTTTTTTTTTTTTTTTTTTTTTTTTTTTTTTTTTGTCGGTCGTGGGGCTTGAACTCTGGGCCTGGGCGCTGTCCCTCAGCAGTTCAGCTCAAGGCAAGCGCTCTACCACTTGAGCTACAGTGCCACTTCCGGTTTTCTGGTGGTTTATTGGAGATAGGAGTCTCACGGTCTCTCCTG
>NW_012276437.1:0-1601 GCF_000151885.1 Dipodomys ordii
GTGGGGCCTGAACTCTGGGCCTGGGCACTGTCCCTCAGCTCTTCAGCTCAAGGCTAGTGCTCTACCACTTGAGCCACAGCGCCACTTCCAGCTTTTTTTCTTTTTGCTTATATGGTGCTGAGGAATCAAACCCAGGGCCTCAGGTATGCAAGGCAAGCGCTCTACCACTGAGCCACCTTCCCAGCCCCCTAAATTTCTTTTTGAAATGCATTTTTTTATTTAAAAAAGATTGCACTTCATCTGGGCGCCAGTGGCTCACACCTATAATCCTAGTTCAGGAGGCTGAGAACTGAGGATCTTGGTTCAAAGCCAGCCCAGGCAAGAAACTCTGTGAGACTCTTACCTCCAACAAACCACTAGAAAACCAGGAGTGGCACCGTGGCTCAAGAGGTAGAGCACTCTCTTTGAGCTGAAGGGTGCAGGGTTCAAGCCCAAGCCCAGAGTTCAAGCCCCATGACCGACAAAATGAAAAAAAAATGCACTTAAAAATACATGTTTAAGCGTATGTATTCTTTGGTACCAGGAACTTGATGTAGGACCTTGTGCATGCCAAACAAGCACTCTGTATCTATGAATGTACTTTTACTTTTTCATCTTTCTCACGTGAAATTTAGCAATATATCATATGTACTATTTTGTACTTTGCTTTGGATTGCTTACCAAGAGATCTTGGAAATCACTTCCCATGGGTTCACAGAGGCTTCCTATTCTTTGTTTTCAGCTGCATGGTATTTCATGTACTATTGTTTACTCAATAGCTTTTATATGCTGCAATTCTATATCATGCAACATTAAATAACTGTGTTAGATTTTTCGTACAATATTTTATACTATTGAAAAGTTATTTTCAAGGTAAATTACAAAAGTTGACAGTGTGGGTAAGTATGTGTTGTTTCTATTCCTGTGAACCCCCCTCTTTTTTTTTTCCCAATCTGACAGGTGAGAAATAGCTCAGCGTTGGATTCTTATATAAATAACTCATTTCTTTTCCATACTTCTCCATCCCTACCCTGTTATTCTACCCTACCCCATGTACTTTCCTTATTCTTTTTTTTTTCTCTCTCTCTCTTTAACGCCATTACTCATTTGTTTATCTATTCTCGTGAGAATGTGAGCTCCAGGAGAGAATCCGATCTGGTGGTCGGCTGCCGAATCTCCTGTATCTAGATCCCTATCCCGCAAACGTTTGAGCAATGAGGGAGTCTTTCACACCTGCCGCTTTAAATACCTTCCAGGACTCAGCGGACTCGGCCTTCCACGGGAGCGCTTGCCGTTGCCCCTGGCAACCCGCTTCCCACCAGTCTGGTTCTGGCCCCGCCCCACCCCTTCTGGCCCCGCCCCAAGGATGTTGAAACTCCGCCGCAACGTAAAAAAAAAAAAAAAAAAAAAAAGAAAACGGGCGTTATCTCTTTAAGCCGCGGGACTTCTGGTCACGTGGTCCTCCTTCCGCCGGAAGAGGAAGTTTCGCCGCCGACCGCCGCTGCCTCGCTTGTCCGAATTCGGTGGCGCCACGTCCGCCGGTCTCCGCCTTCTGCAGCGCAGCTTTGGCGGCTTCCGCCTCGACCTCTCCAGTCGCGGAGCCCGCCGCGCAGCGCGGGGAG